>NW_016803115.1:1696481-1702857 GCF_001698545.2 Rhinopithecus bieti
CTGGTGTGCCTGTTTGCTTAAAGCACTGTATTGGGGTGGGAGTTACCCGATTTCCAGGTGTTGTGTGTCTCAGTTACCCTGACTAGGAAAAGAGATTCCCTTCCCCCTTGTGCTTCCCAGGTGAGGCAATGCCTCACCCTGCTTCAGCTCTCACTGGTCGGGCTGCAGCAGCTGACCAGCACCAATTGTCCGACACTCCCCAGTGAGATGACCCTAGTACCTCAGTTGAAAATGCAGAAATCACCGGTCTTCTGTGTCGCTCGCGCTGGGAGTTGGAGACTGGAGCTGTTCGTATTTGGCCATCTTGCTCCGCCCCTCAACAATCTTGTTCTGTTCTATTGTGCACACTGAAGGCTTTTGTTTACTAGAGCATCACACCAACTCTCAAGATGTCCTATGCTTTATTTAATCTAGAAGTTCAGCTTCTATGTTGTTTGGTTTGTATGGTTAGCTAATTGTGCTGCAATAAAAAGGAGGAGGCAGCAGGGAAAAAGATGTGGTAAACAATGACAAAACTAAGCCAAAAGTTCACAGCAAAATATTTTGTTTAATAATATACTTGTTTAGAACTATGGGAACTGGATGGCTTTCTGGTCAGCATCATCTGGTTCTATTAGTGAGCTGGGTCAAGGGACCCAGAACACTAGCAGCACTGACCAACTGACTCTCTGCAGCTTAAACAGTGATAGTTCACCAGGATTCTTGCATTCATAGCACACAGACATATGGGCAACACATGGCTTAGTGAGAAATGAGAACTGCTCTGGCTGTAAAGAAGGCACAGATGGAGACTGGGTTTCTTAGTGGCTCTAAAGCGGAAAGTAGGAGAATGAGAAAAGTAGAGGCTCCAGTGCAAACAGAAAACACGGCAGAGGATTTTGTTTGTTTGCTTGCTTTGGTTTTTAGTTTTTTGTTATGAAGGTTGAGGGAATTCCTTCTGTAAACTGTGCATGGATATTGTCTTGCGGCCCAGAAGCTAAGGGGGATGTTAAATAAATATGCATGAAATGCATCACTCTGTATCAAAAGTTTAGAGGGAGAAAGAGGAAGAAGGTAGAGTCGATTATTTTAGAACTTGGATATAAAGGAGTAGAAAGGTTTAGCTTTACCATCTGAATTAATTTTGGTCACACTGTGAGTCAGATGAGCATCCTGATTCAGATGTGGGGACCATCATCTGGACCAATCTGAATACTCCTCAACTCACCCTGAATTCATAAGGCTGTGGTCCAGCCTAACATATTCCACTTACGTTGATTTTGATGAGCCGTAAAACATGTTGGTATCTGGTTCATCATTCTATGCCAGGTTTCCCAAAAGTCCACAGGTGAATTTTGAATGGTCATCTTATCCATCCCCAGAAAGGCCAGCTTTTCCTTGCAACTACCTCACCTTCAAGGTCAGTCAGTAGTACTGTGACCTCATCCTACTCAACACTAAAATGCCAAGGAAAACAAATATAGCTGCAAATCAGAGGAAAAGCTGGTTGCTCTGGGGCCAGTTCAAAGCACTCAGCAGTGCACTAGGCCCTGTGATTAACACTGTCACTTTTGACCCTCATGACTGATGTGAAGTAGGAGTTAGTAATTATTAGAAAGAAAAGGGGGTGGGAAATGAGAAAAATTAAAGCGAAGCCCTGAACAATGACAGAATGTCTCTGCAATACACCTTTGAGAGGGATAAGGTAAGTGAAAACAGGCCAGTGCTTTAGAACTGCATTTCTGTCCTAAAAGTGTAGGTGACGTGAAGCAGGTCCACTGTGCACTGGTTACCAACTTGTCTGAGTCTGGTGAGACAGGATTCCTGGAGAGCCTGTTTCCCAAGCCTCAGGAAAGCTGCTCAAGATGGATGAAATCTCAACTGTAAATATTCCACTTGCACCACAGCTGAAGGACTCCGGAAGGTGGACCACCTTGGGTTTTATAACCTGGGGTTCACTTGACCCACTGGGCTGAAGCACAAAGATGTCCTGTTTCTCGGGGGAATTGGAACAGAGCCTGGCTGTTCCCGTCAGTACCCCCTATCCTCAGTCTCAGGATGTTACATACCAGCACATTCTATAGTTATTCTTGAGAATGACAATCTACAAAAGGGAGAGAATGGGTGTGCCCAAGGTTACTTAACTGTCCTGCAGGTGAAATACATCTGAGAAGGTGATTGAACCAGGTCACAAAGCCCAGCTGCTCTACCCTAAGGCCCTGGGCTCAATTAAAGCTACACAAACTGGTGAGCTGGGAGAAATCCCCAGGGCATGCACAGAATTTCTCTTATACTAATATGGTAAAACATTTTACCCAAAAAGTTTATTGTTTGGAGAAATGTCTCCAGACCACTGAAACACTGGGAGATGAGAGTAAATACTATTTTTTGTCTGTTTTAAATTACCCTCATTTTACAGATGGGGAAATTAGGAGTGGAAAGGTAAAGAGTATTGAGCAAATAGGATTTAGTGAGGTAACTTTATCCCAATTCCACAGACTTGTAATGTAAAGGGAGAGGAGTAAGAGATTTGCTACTTCTGGGATTCCCCATGACAATCCTACCCTTTTCAACCTTTATTTTCTTAGTGCAGCTGGCTAACATGTTTGGAAATTCTTTCAGCTTCGAGGTTTTAAAATGACCATAAGGAAAATCAATTAGAGGTTTCAAAATGGTCATAAGTTAAAGAAATGATCAATGGGTCATATTTTACCATATATTACAAAGGGTGAGATTTCTGGCACATGGTATTGGCTGATCTATTGCTATGTAACCAGTCACTCTCAAACTCGGTGGCTTAAGACAACTACATTTTATTTTCTCACAATCTTATGGGCCAGGAATTTGGGCTGGTTTTGGCTGCGTGGTTCTTCTGATAGTGGTTGGCCCCAGGGTTACCCAAGCAGCAGCAGTCATCTCTTGACTTCCCTTAGAGCTGGTTGGCCTAGGTGACCTAGCTGGGACAGCTTCCTCCTGCTTCATGTGGTCTCATCCTCCAACAAGCTAGCTGAGCTGCTTCAAGGGCAGTAATACACTCCAAGAGGCTAAGGGCTAAAGGCAGAAGCTGCAAGGCATCTTGAGGCCTGGCTCAGAAGAATATGACTTCTGCTCCATTCCTTTGGTCAAAGCAAGTCACAAGGTTAGCTTAGATTCAAGAGGTGAGGAAACAGACTTTACTTCTTGCTGAGAGTAGCTGCAAAGCATTTGTGGCCATTTTTAATCTACCACAGCTACATTCTTACAAATAAATGAAAATAATACAATAGAGCTCTTAGGAAATAGCCAAATATAGCATAATATAACATAATATGCAAGAAGATAATTTCCTAAGAGCCTCTCCCTCTCTTGGAAATATATCTTATATATTATATGTTAGATATATTTATTATGTATTAGATAGATATATTTATTAGATATATATATATATATGAGACAGGGTCTCACTCTGTCTCCCAGGCTGTAGTGTAATGGTGCAATCACAGCTCACTGCAGCCTTAACCTCCCAGGCTCAAGTGATCCTCCCACCTCAGCCTCCTGAGTAGCTGGACTACAGGCATGCCCAGCTAATTTTTGTATTTTTTGTAGATACGGGGTTTCACCATGTTGCCCAGGCTGATTTCAAACTCCTGGGCTCAAGTGATCCTCCTGCCTCAGCCTCCCAAAGTGCTGGGATTACAGGCATGAGCCACCATGCCCAGCTTATATTTAAAATATTTTTATTATATTTAAAAGCCCTCCCACAGTTCAGGGGCTTAACAAAAGCTAGAGCAAAACTTGGACTCTCTTTTTTGGCCTGACCTTTAAAACACATTATTTCTTACTGCATTAGATTTTCATTAGTTAATATCCCATGGAACCAACTGTCATTAACCTAAAAGTTCATTTTGTGGACTATTCAGCCCCTTTCTCGCCGTCCGTCTTCAAGGCAGTTTTTTCTTGGGATCATCACCAGAAGTGCTAGTAAAATTACCTGACTTCCAGCACAATCAAAACAGGACTTGGAGGGGAGGGGGCAAAGGGGAGGAGAAACAAAAGTATAATTCAGATAACTGAAAGCCAACAGTCAAGTTCTCTTTTGTATAAAGAGGTTCTACTAAAAAAAAAAAAAATCCCATATATTAATGGCAAAGGAGATGAATAATCAAAATTATAGCTACCATTTATTGAGTGCTTACTTTATGCTAGTCACTGGTCACATACATGTTCTCCTTTAGTTCTTTGGCAATCTTGGGTAACCATTCTACAAATGGGGAAACTGAGGCTCGGAGAATTTAAGCAACTTACCTATGGTCACAATTAAAGAGTGCCAGAGCCGGGGGATTCAAATCAGAGAAAATACTACTAGTAAACAATGTGGAAAAAGATCCAACATAAGAAAGAAATCCAAGTTAAAACATTATTATTTGAAGTATCATTTATTACCTACCAAATTGTACATTTTTTAATGGTAATGCCCAGTGGTTGGCAGGGGGTCAGTGAAACTGGTCCTTATATTGTAGATAGCATTATAGATGGGTATAATCCTTTTGTGAAGCAATATGAAAATACATAAACAAGAGCCACAAAAGTGGTCATACCCTGTCTTTGCCCGTTTTCTGTTGTATATAATAGAATACTTGAAACTGGGTAATTTATAAGAGCAAAATTTATTTAGTAATATTACATTTCTGGAGGCAAGGTCAAGGTGGAGCATTTGGTGGAGAACCTTCTTGCTGGCAAGGACTTTCTGCAGAGTTCCAAGGCAATGCAGGGCATCATGTGGCAAGGGAGCTGAGCATGTTAACAGGCTAGTTCAGATCTTTCTTCTTCTTCTTATAAAGCCACCAGTCCCACTCCCATGATAACACATTAATCCATTGATGAGAGCAGAGCCTTCATGACCCGATCACCTCTTAAGGGCCCTACCTCTCAATACTGCCACATCTTGGATTAAGTTTCAACATGAGTTTTGGAGGGAACAAGCATTCAAACTATAGCATACAAATCCACTTTCTGAAATCTATCCTAAGGTAAACAGTCCAAAACTTGGAAAAGACTGTATTTATGAACAGTCATCAAAATGTTATTTAAATAGTAAAAACTTAAGAACAATGGAAATGACCAGAAATATGTGAATGATAAACTAAACTACATCTACTAAATAAAACATTTTATAATAATTAAAGATTGTAAATATGAAGACTGTGCAGTAGTATGAGAATGCACTAGGAAAAACAAAAAAGCAAGATGAAAGCAAGGTTTGGTGGTGTGCAGCTATGTTTCCAACCCCTTGGCAGGCTATGACAAGAAGACAGCTTGAGCCCAGGCATTCCAGGCCAGCCTGGGAAACATGGTGAAACCCAACTTGAAAAAAAAAAAAAAGGCCAGGCATGGTGGCTCATGCCTGTAATCCCAGCGCTTCAGCAGGCCAAGGTGGGCGGATCACTTGAGGTCATCAGTTTGAGACCAGCCTGACCAACATTACTAAACATACAAAAATTAGTTGGGCGTGGTGGTGGGCACCTGTAATCTCAGCTACACAGGAGGCTGAGGTGGGAGAATTGCTTGAACCTGGGAGGCAGAGGTTGCAGTGAGCCAAACTTGTGCCACTGTACTCCAGCTTGGGCAACAGAGGAAAAAAAAAAAGGGAGGATGCAAAATAAATGTAATTACTATATTTACAAATCTGTTAATGGGGATAGGAATGGGGAAATAGCAAGAATATTCCAGAACACTAAAAGTAGTTATGTTAAGGTGATAAATTTGTAATTGTTTTCCTTTGCTATTATTGCTATTTTTGGGCAATGTGCTTATATTATTTCTAAAATATAAAATAATTTCATTTAAAAATAAACCAAAACATTTTTTCAAGGAATCAAAAGTAGTTGTGTTGGAAGTAACACAATCTGCCCAATGAGGCTGAAACCAGGTCCTTATATCTGGGAGTTAAAAATGTAGCAAAGTTATTTCCATCTCCAGTTTCCAGCCCTTAATCCATAAATCCCAATGACATCACGTCAGTCATGGAACAACTTGAGCTACTGATCTGCAGGAACTGTCAGGCTCTTTTTCAGCTCTCCTAGTATCAAACCAAACCTGCTAGTCTGAACTCCACCTCCCCTGGACTTTTCCATCACTTTGTTGTCCTTCCTTTTTTCTACAATTCTGAGGGCTTTTTTTTTTTTCTTTTATCAATGACATCAGATCCTCAGAGATCAACCTATTATGGCAGGAATGTCTGAGACATTTTTGTGGAGTCAGTTGTAATGTTTAACCTTGGTCCTGAGTGTGTTCTGGAAACAAAGCATGTTTAGACAATGACAGCATCTCTTTTCCAAAGTTAAAAGTATATATTTCAAACTGAAGTGTTTTCTTGGATAATTCTTTTTTTTTTTTTTTTTTTTTGGATAATTTTTTT
>NW_016803115.1:1703341-1713838 GCF_001698545.2 Rhinopithecus bieti
TTTTTTTTTTTTTTTTTTTTTTTTGGATAATTCTTTTAACTTTATGTTAAAACAAAAGCCAAGCCTCATGGCCTATGTTTTTTAAATATTCAAACATTTAAAATAAGAAATTGAATGCAGTTGGAAAAAAATTCCTTTGGAGAGAGTAATCTAGTTGATTCTGCAGCAAGGCTCAGTTTAGCCATAAATTTGAAAGCTAGTCCTGGAGTAAGTGAAATAATCTAAGTAGTATAGTTGAATTACCTCTGTAGGACATCTGGGCAAAACTGTGAGATGTTGGAACCCTTGGCAGGATATTTCAGAGTGGGATTTGTGTAGTATCTGTGGCTTCTGCTTCTCATTCTCCCCTTGCTTCCAAACATCTGTCTCGCCTACTTGTCCCTTTTCAGAACTAGGTTACTCCATCTTTTTTACATCTAAACCGTCAGTGGTGTCCAGGTCCCTTCTTATAGTAATATGAGCCTGTCTGCAGATTAACTTCGGAGGATATATATTTTGTAGTTTTGTAACATGTAATGTTATTAAACATATATTTTCACATAGATGATGCCTTAGAGAGGATTTTAAACTTAAAGCCAAATCCCATCTCTATAGCATTTCGTAAGTTGCTCATATTGGTGTAACAGGTATTACTAAAAAATTTTGATGAAGTTTCCCATCCAAACCAGAGGACTCTTAAATGAAAATAACAGCAAGATCACAACTTTGTGTGTATGTGTGGGGGGGGGAAGCGCGCAGGGCACAGGGTCCCGCTCTGTCACTGAGGCTGTGTCACCCAGTGCAGTGGCGTGATCTCGACTCACTGCATCACTGACCTCCCAGGCTCAAACAATCCTCCCACCTCAGCCTCCCAAGTAGCTGGGACTACAGGCACGTGCCACCATGCCCAGCTAATTTTTGTATTTTGTATTGGGAGTCTCACCATGTGGCCCAGGCAGGTCTCGAACGGGGCTCTAGCAATCTGCCTGCCTCAGCCTACCAAAGTGCTGGGATTATAGGCATGAGCCACCGTGCCTTGCTAAGATCATAATTTCTATTGGTGCTACTTGAGGCGGATATTTCACTGTTCTGACCTTATTTGGAAACAGCTAAACAACTCACTTGAATTGTAGGCCCATTATGTGACAAGCCGGGTGAAAGAGAACTTGCAAGTGTCTGATTTTGTTACTCTATTTGTTATGAATTGAATGTTTGTCCTTCAAAAATTCTTATGTTGAAACCCTAACTCCCACTGTGACAGTAATAGAAAGTGGGGCCTTTGGAAGTAAACAGGTTTAGAAGAGATCATAAGGGTAGAGGTCTCATGATGGGATTATGGCCATATAAGAAGAGAAAGACTAGAGCTCTCTCTCTGCCATGTTAGAAGATAGCAAGAATGGAGGCATCTGCAAATAAGGAGGGACTTCCCAAGACACCATTTGCAGGTACCTCTATCTTTATCTTGATCTTGGACTTCCCAGCCTCTAGACCTGTGAGAAATAAATGTTTTATGTTTAAGCTACACAGTCTGTGGTAGTTTATTATAGTCGCCCAAAGTGACTAAGGCACTGTTCTTCCCTGAGATAGTGTTTGCATAGCCAGTACTTACTTTGGCTCTGTGTTCAGATTACTGACTCAGCGATGGAGATGTTATCGGCAAAATGCCATTACCTGCACATTTTGGATATCTCTGGTTGTGTCTTGCTTACTGACGAAATCCTTGAGGACCTTCAGATAGGCTGCAAACAACTCCGGATCCTTAAGATGCAATACTGCACAAATATTTCCAAGTAAGTATGTACCTGACTATGACAAACTTTGAGAACTACTTTCTGAGAAAACATAGTATACGGCTATAAGGTTCATAATACATAGCAGCTTTCAGTGTTAGGAAGTTTCATTTCATTTAATTTTTGCCTAATTGAGGCTAACATTGTGAGCTGTTCTAAAATGGCCTTTGTGGTTTCCTATCCCTTTTCCAGTAGGCCTTTTACTTTAAGCATCTTCCCTTCCTTGACTAAGCAGGTGTCCAAAGCTTTAACTCTAGCTCTTTCTCTGCTCACTTCTCAAAATACAGTCCATTCAGTTAATCTCCCCTAGAGGATTCAGAGAATCATGTGATTAAACAAGCTCACAAGTTTTTGCCTCTTGACTGAGGGCAAAAATGTGCAAGTATTTTAACTGACCTGATAAAGTAACATGTGAAATGCTTACAATGAGAATCCTTGACCATTCCCTGAAATAGAAGATAAGGTTCTATTGGGCAGGTGTGAAAAATTAATACCAAGAATTAATATTATCAAAGTATAAAGGGCACAATGTGGCCCACACAGGTAGATTTCACAGAGGAACTTTCTTAATTAAGTAGTTATGGCATGAGCTGAACCATAAGCCCTGGTTACTTGAGGCCTGAGGAAGAAAATGGTTTCTTATCCAAGGAAGTGTGAGTTAAAATGAAATGGAAAAAAGAAAGAAAAATTACTTGTAAAATAGCCATTCCCACTGGGCCCAGGCCTGCAGGGGGAGGGCAGCCAGCTGGAGCTGGATCAGAGAGAAGGGGGTAGGTCCTTGAAAATTTTTGAGGAGGGGTGGAGACTCAACCCTTCATGATAGGTCTGGAGATAACTCTGATATGAATACTATTAACTTCATTTAAAGAACATACAATGAAATAGGGTCCTAGAAGTCTCTGCCAAACTTGTTAGATTATTACCAGACAACTTTGGGCAAGATGACAGTGAATGAATAATGTGTTACTCAAAGGAGTTTAGCTTCTAATCTTTTGATTGTATTTTGCCAATCACTATTTATAAGAGGTAATATTACTGAACTTCTGATAAGTAAGATTCTAGAATGAATGAAGATTTTCTGGCAAGGGGCTCTTTGAACCTAATCATGGTGTGATGCTATGGTTTGAATGTGTTCCCCCAAGTTCATGTGTTGAAAATTAATCCTCAATGCAACATTATTGAGAGGTGTGACCTTTTCAGAGGTGATTAGGTGATGAGGGCTCTGCCCTCATGAATAGACAAATGCCATTATCGTGGAAGTGAGTTAGTTATCATGGGAGTGGGTTCCTGATAAAAGGATGAGTTAGGGCTCCTTCTCTCCTGCCATGGGATGATACAACAAGAAGGCCCCTGCCAGTTGCTGGCACCTGATATTGGACTTCCCAGCCTCTATAACTATAAGAAATAAATTTCTTTTCTTTATAAATTACCCAATCTGTAGTATTCTGTTATAGCAACACAAAATGGACCAAGACATATGGGACACTGAAGTGTGATTAATATAGTGACTGGTCAAGAAGACCCAGGATATCTAGTAACATCCGAATCCTGCCTTTAACTGCTCGGTCTTCTTGCTGGGTCCCTAGATTTAAAAAATGTATATGCAAAAAAAATAAAACAAGGCATAGTAAGACTTGGCTACTAGCTGGGTTTTGTCCCAAAACCCCAATGCAGAACTCTAATTAACCAGCTATAGCTATGAAAAATTCCATTGTCTAAGCCATGACAGCCAAAGGCCTATTTTGTCTTCTGCAATCAAACTTGGCTGTCCCTATCCACAAGAAGCAGGCAGAGACTTGGCCCTAATGCTTAGAAAGGGGCTGGATTTGTGTGTGTACTTCGTTGTCTAAAGAGGCCACACTACTACCCTTTAGTCTCCCTGAAAGCTCCACCTTTGCTTAGCTCTAGCAGGAAAGAGGCCTAGAATCCCTTGATTCCATCTTTGTCTAGCGATGGAGAAAGATAGTCCTCACTGCAGAGTGGCTTGGAGAGTCCCAGTGTTTGGACTAGTAAGGCTCCAGAAACATCTGTCTTTATGTCCAACATCTAGGAGAGGGTGCTACTTGTCAGTTAGTGGGCTCCTGAAATACCCTGGCCTAAAATTTTTTGATTAGAGAAGTGGTAAGGGGGCCTAGTTGCAGGCAGCTTTTGGGATCAGCTCTGGGGCTCTATGGAACAGCTTCATTTTGCATTTAAATCCTTTGGTGGAGTTGGAAATGCACAGTGTATGTAGACCCTTCAAAACTCAAGCCCTTGATGATCTCTAATTCCTTACCTATGGTCACTCTAATCAGGGCCAGTGTGGCTCCCTCAACTGCAGAGGCTTTGTCTTGTCTGGGTGAAACAGAACCTTTGGCAGGTGGGATAAGAGAGATTTTTCTGGCTTGGGAAGAAGCCCAGTGACTTTGAATCACAAAGCAATGCTCTCCACATGCTTGATTCCATTTTGAACATGAAAACAATGTATGGTGCAGCCCTTAAGATCCAATTACAGCCGTCAGAAGAGGCTGTTTTATACATAAATTCCCTCATACTCAGTGGAATTTGAAACTACTGCGCCAGCTTTGCAAATCAAAGAGGTCTGCTCAGCTCACCCTTTCTGAACCAGAGGAGTAGCAAACTTTTGGTCAATGAGCAAATTGGCTGTAGCTCTTTTGCAGGAGAGTTTCCCACAGAAGATATGTCTGGCATTCTACC
The DNA here is from genome assembly GCF_001698545.2 of Rhinopithecus bieti. Lineage (NCBI taxonomy): Eukaryota > Metazoa > Chordata > Mammalia > Primates > Cercopithecidae > Rhinopithecus > Rhinopithecus bieti. Next base: position 1,707,808 of record NW_016803115.1, read on the forward strand.
AACCCCAGAGTCTGAAGGGTTTCCAGGAAGTGACCCCAGAAGCGCCATGTGGATGCAAGATAAAGGCTCCTTTTATTTCAAGGAGGAATAAGTAACAACTATGATCAGAAAACATGACAAGCTGTTTGTATTTGAAGCAGCTATGACAGCCAGCCATTCAATTTATGGCCCGCTGTGGGGAAAGGCAACAAGGTAGGAGTGAGAGAGAGGAAGAAAGACCCTCACAATGGCCCCCACAACCCAGGAGGGCCTGAACCACAGAGAACCTGAAGAATCACTAATTGTATAGTTAGCGAAAAGGCTAATTCAAGAACAGAAAACCAAATAATGCATGTTCCCACTTATAAGTGGGAGCTAAATGATGAGAACACATGGATGGGAACAACACACACTGGGGCCTGTTGGAGGGTGGAGGGTGGGAAAAGGGAGAGAATTAGGAAGAATAACTAATGGATACTGGGCTTAATACTTGGGTGATGGAATGATCTGTGCAGCAAACCACCATGGCACACGTTTACCTATGTCACAAACCTGTACACCTTGTACATGTACTCCTGAACCTAAAATAAAAGTTGGAAATAAATTTTTGAAAAAAGGAAAGGGAACTTTCTGGTATATTTGCATCTGGAGCCCAAAACCTTCAATTCTAGAGAACGAGTAGAGAAAGTCGTAGTGGCCTTCAGAGCCCCAGATCACAGTATGAAGATTCCTGGAGGGCCTTCTTTAGCAGTTGCTAGAACCATAAACTTGAGCAATTCCTACTGCTCAGGCATTCTAGGAGATCTGTGTTGCTAAAACATAAAACTCTTATCAGAGTTCTCCTCTCCAGCTCATGGAAAGGTTCAAGCCTTTCTGATGTGGAACTGTTGACTTTTATTATCGGTATGAACAAGTAATGTTATTTAACAATTATTATTTGCCACGTACTGTGCTAAATCCTATTTTACAGATATTATAGAATCCTCACAAATATACTTTATCATCAAAATGGATAAGGAAACTGGTTTAAACAGGTTAAATAACGTGCCCACAGCCACACAAATAAGGAGAGCCCTACTTTGTACCTAGGTCATACTGTGCTGCTTTTTGCCTTTAGATTACATACAAGCTTTTTGAAAGCTCTGACATTCAAGGGATGTGGTCAGTAAGGGTAGACGCGTGCTCTGCTGTGCCCAATTTATGTCTGATGCACATTTATAAGACAGGCTATGGATTATGAGCAATCCTTGGTAGTGGCTCCAACATTCCCTTTTTTTGCCTACTCGAGATTAGAAGGAAATGTGAGCTAGGGCACACAATGTTACTACAGGGCTAACACTGAATCCCTTTTAATTTATAAGAAACAAAATCACTAGCAAACTTCAGTACAGTGTTATTATTAACCACCTAATGTGAAACATTACAACTGTGACATATCATGTGTGAAAATCACTGTTCTATACTGATCCAAAGAAACCTCTCTCACCAGGTTAAATAAGTAATGATGACTAACCACTGCAGCAGATTGGTTCAGTTCCCAAATCATTTCATACAGGGTCTCACAGTCACTTAGGCCACAGCAGAATGGAATGCAGTCAAAGGATTCCATATGTGCTCTATGAAATTTAGAACACACAGTTGTTCCTAAGAATACATTTTCTTTTCAATATTTCTTAGCTCCCATGTGCTGATCATACTACAGCATCAAGCTATTAAGACAGAAAGGGGAGGAGTGGGGTGGGGGGAAGGAGAGAGAGAGAGAGAGAGAGAGAGAAAGGTTTCTTGCAGAAATGTAGTTTCTACATTTTTAACTTTCCTGATACCATTCAAAATATATGTGTAAGAGCTTCTGCACAGCAAAAGAAACAATCAACAGAGTAAACATAATGGGAGAAAAATATTCGCAGATTATGGAACCGACAAAGGTCTACTATCCAGAATTTAGAACTTAAACAAATCAACAAGCAAAAACCAAACAACCCCGTTAAAAAGTGGGCAAAAGACATGAATGGACACCTCTCAAAAGAAGACATACAAGTGGCCAAAAAACATGAAAAAATGCTCAACACCACTAATCATCAGAGAAATGCAAAATTACAATCACAGTGAAGTATCATCTCACACTAATCAGAATGGCTATTATTAAAAAGTCAAAAAATAACAGATACTGGTGAGGACGTGGAAAAAAGGGAATGCTTATACACTGTGGTGGGAATGTAAATTAGGTCAGCCAAAATGGAAAGCAGTATACAAACTTCTCAAAGAACTAAAATAGAACTACCATTTGACCCAGTAATCCCACTACTGGGTATCTGCCCAAAGGAAAAGAAATAATTCTATCAAAAAGACACCTGCACTTGTATGTTTATTGCAGCATCATTCACAATAGCAAAGTCATGGGATCAACCTAAGTGCCTGTCAGCGGTGGATTGGATAAAGAAAATGTGGTACATTCAGACCATGGGATGCTACACAGTCATAAAAAATAATGAAATCACGTCCTTTGCAGCAACATGGACGCAGCTGGAGGCCATTACCCTAAGTGAATTAACACAGAAACAGAAAACCAAATACTGCATGTTCTCACTTAAAAGTGGGAGCTAACCACTTGGACATAAAGATGGAAAAAATAAACACCAGGAACTCCAAATGTGGGGAGGCAGGGAGGATGGTGAGGGTTAACAAAGTACCTACTGGGCATTATATTCACTATATATAGATGGGTTCAATAGCAGCCCAAACCCCAGCATTATGTAATACACCCGCATAACAAACCTGCACATGTACACCCTGAATCTGTTTTTTTTTTAAAGGTGCATGTGTGCAAACACACAGCTACATAGGATGCTATGATAAAGAGTTCAGAAAAACCTTCTGGCAGTCACTTGCCGATCTCTTCTCTTGGCAAGGTCCTGGGTCTTAGGATAGTCAGTCCATGTGAGGATGCCAAAGGTGATGAGGACAGCTAGTCATGGCTAAGGATTTTCTGAAGGGCAAGAAAGAAGTGGAATAGGGAATAGTCTACCCTAGTATCCATAGCTCTCTAAAAATAATCCTAGATTTGCTCCAGGACAGATTCATATTTTCTGTTTTTCTCTAAGACCACCCCTGTTGTGAAAGCACTTAAGACTAAAACAGGCCCTAAAGACACACCAGGTGGAGGAAGCCTTAACCTCCCAGAACTTGAGTCTGGAAGGAGAGTGCATCTGAGATCTGATCCTTTGCTCCCCTCCAGTCAGTAAGGATCACTTCCAATAGTCAGGGGACCCACTGATGTTTGGTTTCACTAAAGCTGTCTATGGGTGGACTGGAGAGCAGAGCTGGGGTAAGGGGGACAGGGATTAAGGAATGAGGACATTAAAGAAATGTATATACCAGTGGACACTTCACCCATGGCTGGGGTTCAACATGCAGCCCATCGCACTGCATTAAATGAGTAGTCTCCCTGCTCACTTGCTGTTTTTCTTATATTAAGGAGTCAACATTCTCACCTTTCTTTTTCTTGCTATTTTTTTCAAACCCCCACTACTTGCTAATTGTTTTGTATCACAATTACCATCTAATTTACCCTGGCTTGTAGCTGACTGAGCAACCATAGCACTCAATATTTACACATTCCCAGACTTATCATTAGTAGTACTTATCCTCTTACTACCAGTAATCTAGAACCCTCAAAACTGTTGCTCTTCTGACATTAAAGGTAAGATGTAACTTTGTGAGTTAGGATTTGCAAATCTTTTACTCCCTAAAACAAGCATTTCCTTTTCCTGTAGGTCAAGATCATTGTTGCCTCTAACTGTGCTACTCTTGTACTATAGTCACCATCAGTGGCATTGAATGATTATGAACAACTGAGAACTGCAGGGTGTGTCCAGAACTCTGGTGTTTGGGAGGCAGGAGGCAGGAGGGTGTTGGAAATAGGAACATAAGAATGCCCCTTCTAGACCAGCAAACCAGCAAAAGCCAAGAGGGTTAAAGGACCTCCCTTCTTGGTGTAAGCTGCTGAAATCTCTCGTTTGAGCTATTCATGATAAGTTTCAGGAAGTTGCAAAGAAATGTAATAAACTCTTAAGTAACTTACTACCTTCTTAAACAAAAGGAAAATGACAAAGTTTAAAATTATAAATAATTAATGCCATGAAGCTATGTAATAGAAAGAAATTAATTCTATGATCAACTTCCTGTAGATATTTAGAGGAGGAGAAGACTAGGTTTGAGCCATTTCCAAGGAGGCTGGATTGGTTTGGAGTTTTGAAAAATGGATAATGTTTAGGCTGGTAGAGATGGGTGAAGGGTAACAATGGAGCCTTGCTGTTTAGGACACTGTTTACCCACATGAAAGTGATGGTGCCAATGTTATATGCCTCAACATTTGGTATTACATTTCAGTAAGTCTTAGGGGAAAAGTGTTCAGACAGTGTGTTGAAAGATACGATAATTTCACCTTTATAGAATTGAAAAGGGAGAAATATCATTAGGAGAATAATATGGGAAAAGCAAAGGATATAAACCCATTACTTTTACATAGTAGTGTTCTACAATGAGGATATAAAAGATTACATAAGAGGTTTAAAATGCAGGATAGCACCTTAAAAAAAGATTAAAAAAATTAACAGAATGCAAAACATTATCTTTGACAATAAACATCATTTTCAAAACTGAGAATAAATATTTCTCTGAAGAGAATAAACTTGTTTGCCAAGTTTTAGACCAACTTTCTAGGAAAGGAAATTCTTCCTTCTGTCCTCACAATGGCTTTGTTTTCAAGTTAGACATACTTTTTTCTGATGCCTTCTTTACTTTCTTATTTCCTCCTAAGAAAGACTATAACTGTATTTTTTAATCATTTTGGTCATGGACACCTCTGAGTCACAAACCTTCTCATAAAAATGTGTATTATAGACAAAACTGCATGAATTTTCAGGGAGTACATGGACCTCCCTGAAGTTCATCCATGTAGTCAAAAGGGATCTGTGAACTCTGGATTAAGAGCTCCTGGCCTGGTGCATGGTCAGCCTTCACAGGTAGGGTATTTAGGTTACTTCCTCATCAGAGAAACTAGAAATACCAAGGAAGGGGCTTACTCAAAGCAGTATAAATAAATAGAGGCCTCAGTGTTCCTCTTCCATGGCCGTGTGTAGTTTCCTTACCCATTCACTGTATCTGTTAATTTCTGAAGTGGCTAAATCAGAGCTGCTGAGGCTTTGGGACCCTGTTTATTTGAACACTTACCCATATCCTCACTCTCAGCAAGGCAAGAGAGGTCTGATGTGAATTCAAATTGTGACAGTGAGTTCTCTAACTCCAAATTTGGTTGAGTTTGAAAATTCTGCACTAGGGATTACTTCTGCAGCTAGCTAATGCTAAGCACTGTTATTGCAGGAAGGCAGCTCAGAGAATGTCATCTAAAGTTCAGCAGCAGGAATACAACTCTAATGACCCTCCACGTTGGTTTGGCTATGATAGGGAAGGAAACCCTCTTACAGAGCTTGACAATGTAACACCATCTAAAGGAGCCTCAGAATTAACAGTGGAAAAGTCAACATACAGCAGTGAAGAGCAAGCAGCGTGACCTTCAGCCTCAAGCAGGAAAAACAACAAATCAAGAACTTGACAAGTTTTCTCCATTTGTTGCAAGTATGTTTACTAGCTGAATCTCAATAACAATGTGAACAAGCAACAAACCATCTTCTGATTCTTATTCCACCTACAAATATTTCCAAATACATCAGTAGTTCTTCTGTCTAAATAATCATGATTTAGGCCGGGCGCGGTGGCTCAAGCCTGTAATCCCAGCACTTTGGGAGGCCGAGGCGGGCGGATCACGAGGTCAGGAGATCGAGACCATCCTGGCTAACATGGTGAAACCCCGTCTCTACTAAAAAAATACAAAAAACTAGCCGGGCGAGATGGCGGGTGCCTGTAGTCCCAGCTACTCGGGAGGCTGAGGCAGGAGAATGGCGTAAACCTGGGAGGCGGAGCTTGCAGTGAGCTGAGATCCAGCCACTGCACTTCAGCCTGGGCGACAGAGCGAGACTCTGTCTCAAAAAAA
>NW_016803115.1:1714171-1718402 GCF_001698545.2 Rhinopithecus bieti
GGCTGAGGCAGGAGAATGGCGTAAACCTGGGAGGCGGAGCTTGCAGTGAGCTGAGATCCAGCCACTGCACTTCAGCCTGGGCGACAGAGCGAGACTCTGTCTCAAAAAAAAAAAAAAAATCATGATTTAAAAAAGAAGCCAGGCCGGGAGCAGTGGCTCATGCCTGTAATCCTAGCACTTTGGGAGGCCGAGGCAGGTGGATCATAAGGTCAGGAGTTCGAGACCAGCCTGGCCAACATGGTAAAACTCCATCTCTACTAAAACTACAAAAATTAGCTGGCTGTGGTGGCGGGCGCCTGTAATCCCAGCTACTCGGGAGGCTGAGGCAGAGGACTCGCTTGAACCTGAGAGGTGGAGGTTGCAGTGAGCCTAGATCACGCCACTGCACTCCAGCCTGAGCGAAAGAGCAAGACTCTGTCTCAAAACCAAAAACAAAAAACAAACAAACAAAAGAAGCCAAATCAAGTACTGACTACATAAAATTTCTGCTTAAATTTAATCAAACCAATAGTGTTTTGATGAGATTATAAAATGTAAAGTTATATGAAACAACCCTGAGAGATGAGATTTTTTTTTGGACAAGAAATTAAGAAATTTTTCTCTAGAAAGGAAAAAGAAAGCAGAGATGGCCATATGTCAAACTAAGAGTTTGAGCTAGGGCCATAACTTTAAGGATCTGTGGTGCTTTATAAGATTTTATAAAGAATACAGACATCTATTAATATTTTCAAAGGAAATGTGGCTTTCCTGTGGTTTCCAGACATTTAACAACAAAAGAGAACTAAATGCCACCAATTAACTCTGGACTTATCTCAACATTTGACTTAGTCAGGGGCAAATTAAATAGAAACTAGAACTATCTGAATAGAAAGAATGTCCCTGCAATGTCTCAGAAAGATATTTCTTTAATCAAATTTGCACAATGGAGGAATTCTTAAACTATGCTATGCCAAAAAAGGATGCTCCCTCAATTTTATGCTAGGAAGTATGGGTTATTAATTGCATATCTACATATTAGTTTTTAATAAGCTTTAATCTGTGGGTTTTAGTATATGTGCTGCTGAAGCCAGCACATCTGTGGGTTTTTATCATTATTTGATATTATGTAACACTGATGTTGACACAGTCCAAGAGAAAGCACAACTCTGTTCTGACTGCTGCAAACAAGCTATGTCAGCAATATCAGATCAGCCTTTTAACCTTTCTATTTCCTCAATTACTTATCTCTCACGTGGAGTTCTCTTTTTATATCCCACAAGTTTCAAATAAGGATTAAAAACTTAAGATAAAGTATCGTTATTTTGAAAAGTTTTAAAAGATTGTACAAAGTATTATTATAGGTTACCCTGTATTAGCTAAATGCTTTTAGTAATTCTCCCCACTGAGGTTGATTTGCAAAGTTTTGAAATAAGGTAATATTACTTAGCTGTGAAAGGTTCTTAGGAGTGGGCACACAGGCAACAATCATTTGAATGGGAAGTTGTAGAACCATAGCCAAGAGACATAAGATGACATAAGAGTACGGTTTTAACCTAAATTTGGAAATTTCTGGCAGCTGCATTAAAGATGTTTTCAAAAATCTGATTCCTAAGTGCCTCATGCACACAACTGGAGGAACTTATAAAAGAGGCAATTGCTTTCTAAAGGAATGACACCTGCACTGGGAAGACCCCAGTAAGAAACACACCCTGTTACGTATTCTCCAGAAACCTAGCAGGTTGCTTTACATTCAGAGCTTGCTCCAAAGCTCTTTGAGTAACATCCTGTCTTAAACAAGAACAGAAGACACATTCATTCATTCCAGGGAGACAAATTTTACCGCTACATAAATGAAAAGAGGAGTAGAAAAGTGAGCTATGAAAGGAACCAAGAAGTAAGGTATACAGGTAGAGAAATCTTTTAAGTTCTCAGTGCAAAGTACTCAAAATATCAAAGATATTAGTTAGGTCTTTAGCCCTTAAACATTTCATATTCATAGGTCTGTGTCCAAGAGAGTAAAATATTTCAGCTTTTTCTTTTTGTCTGGGACTTAACAGTGTGATCCAAATATGTACAATTCCATTAAGAGTTTAAATATAGTTGACTGCTGTTATGCTTATGACTTTTCTGGCTGTGATTGGCTAATTTATTTTTAGTCATGAAAATGTTTATGTAATTGCATGAAGGTGAAAAAAGATTATAAAAATTGCCTCACTGCCACACAGTTTCCTCTACTTAATAGTATGACACACCCCAACCATACCAAATATACCAATGTGTGAGTATCTTTCAGACTTGTATGCATTCTCATTTCATGAAGGGTGAACTAAAAGGAGACTTTGAGATACCCTACAAAGCTGACTTTTGTTTCATAAATAAGGAGTTAAAAACAGAACTCTAAAGAAATGGCATATTAATGAAAAGGAGGCTGGGCACAGTGGTTCATGCCTATAATTGCAGCACTTTGGGAGGCCAAGGCAGAAGGACAACTTGAGGCCAGGAGTTCGAGACCTGATGAACTTGTAAGACCCATCTCTATAAAAAATTAAAAAATTAGAGCAGGCAGGGTGGTGCCTGTCTGTAATCGCACCAACTCAGGAGTCTGAGGCAGGAGGATGCCTGAGGCCAGGAGTTTAAGGCTTCAGTGAGCTATGATCATGCCACTGCACTCCAGCCTGGGCAACAGAGTGAGACCTCGTCTGAAAAAAAGAAAAAGATAATCATAAATAATATTTGGAAAGGTTTGTTAAAAATTAAGTGTTTAAGAATGGACTTCTCCTGGCCCAGCGCAGCAATTCACACCTGTAATCCTAGCACTTTGGGAGGCCGAGGCAGGCAGATAACATGAGGCCAGGAGTTCAAGACCAGCCTGGCCAACATGGTAAAACCCAACTCTAGTAAAAATACAAAAATTAGCTGGGCATGGTGGCGTGCACCTGTAATGCTAGCTACTCTGGTGGCTGAGGCATGGGAATTGCTTGAATCTGGGAGGCAGAGGTTGCAATGAGCCAAGATTGTGCCACTGCACTCCAGCCTGAGTGGCAGAGCAAGACCCTGTCCCAAAAAAGAAAAAAAAAAAAAAATTGACTCATCTTAATCATAAAAAATATAATCCAAGCGATTTAGGCCATTCTTGTTTTGCTATAAGGAATATCTGAGACTGGGTGATTTATAAAGACAAGAGGTTTAATTGGCTCACAGGGTTTAATTGATTCTGCAGGCTGTGCAAGCATTGCATGGGCATCTGCTTGGCTTCTGGAGAGGCCTTAGGGAGCTTTTACTCATGGCAGAAGGCAAAGTGGGAGCAGGTACATCACACGGCAAGAGCAGGAGCAAGAGAGGGGGAAGATGCCCACACCTTTAAACAGTCAGATCTTGCAAGAACTCACTATCATGAGGATAGAACCAAGAAGGTGGTGGTAACAATTAGTGAGAAATCTGCTCACATGATCCAATCAGGCCCCACCTCCAACACTGGGGATTACATTTCATCATGAGATTTTGGGGAACAGATATCCAAACTACATCACCAAGAGATAGGTCTGGTCTTATAGTATAGTTATAGTATTATATAACTCATTTATTTATTTTAATTAATTTTATTGAGACGGAGTCTCACTCTATTGCCCAGGCTGGAGTGCAGTGGTGTGATCTCGGCTCACTGCAACCTCTGCCTCCCAGGTTCAAGCCATTCTCCTGCCTCCGCTTCCCAAATAGCTGACATTACAGGGATGAGCCACCATACCCAGCTAATATTTTTGTATTTCTAGTAGAGATGGGGTTTCACCATGTTGGCCAGGCTGGTCTCGAACTCCTGACCTCAAGTGATCCATCCACCTTGGCCTCCCAAAGTGCCGGGATTACAGTCATGAGCCACTGTGCCTGGCCAGTATTATATAATTTAAATATTCCAGGAATAGAGATGTTTGAAAGAAATTAAATTCATAAAATATCTTTATACAGTATACCTTTATAAAAATCTGGCTTCATACATCAAGCTATAAAATAGCTGTTTCTTTCCTCCTAATGAGCTATATCTTAAATTACACAAAAGATATTAACAATCAGTAGCAACTGCTTCACATATGTGTTATTTATTTATTTATTTATTTTTTATTATACTTTAAGTTCTAGGGTGCATGTGCATAACGTGCAGGTTTGTTACATATGTATACTTGTGCCATGTTGGTGTGCTGCACCCATCAACTCGTCAGCACCCATCAATTCATCATTTATATCAGGTATAACTCCC
>NW_016803115.1:1720890-1736098 GCF_001698545.2 Rhinopithecus bieti
TTACCCGATTTTCCAGGTGTTGTGTGTCTCAGTTCCCCTGGCTAGGAAAAGGGATTCCCTTCCCCCTTGTGCTTCCCAGGTGAGGCAATGCCTCGCCCTGCTTCAGCTCTCGCTGGTTGGGCTGCAGCAGCTGACCAGCACCGATTGTCCGGCACTCCCTAGTGAGATGACCCCAGTACCTCAGTTGAAAATGCAGAAATCACCGGTCTTCTGTGTCGCTCGCGCTGGGAGTTGGAGACTGGAGCTGTTCCTATTCGGCCATCTTGCTCCGCCCCTCCATGTGTTTGTTATTTACAGCTTAAATTTACATTGATGCCATAAGAGGTAGTAAGTAGAAAACCTGTCATGTGAGAGCTACATTATAAAGAATTCTAAGCTAATTGACCCCGCATGATGGATGCCTTTGTATAATCTCCTTCCCTTGAGTGGGAGTGGAAACTGAATGTGATGGGCCATCACTCCTATGAATGTTACATTATATGGCAAAACAAAGGTTATCCTGGGTGGGCCTGACCTAATCGAGTGAGCCCTTTAAAAGTATATATTCTTCCAGCTGGTTGCAGAAGAAGTCAGATATTCAAAGCATGAGAAGAACTCAGTGCATCACTGCTGGCTTGAAGATGGAGGGGCAACATGAGAAGGCATGTGGGTGGCCTCCAGAAGCTTAGAGTGATTGCTGGCTGACGGCCAGCAAGAAAATGGAGACCTCAGTCATTCAGTCACAAGGAATCGGATTTTCCCAATAATCTGAATGAAGTTGGAAGTAGATTTCTTCCCAGAGACTCCACATGAGAACTCAGCCTGGCCAAAATCTTGATTCTAGCCTTGTGATTCCCTGAGCAGAGAACCTAGACATACTGGGCTCTTGGCCTACACAACTGTGAGCTGTAAATGAGTATTATTTTATGCTGCTAAATTTGTGGTAATTTATTATACAGCAGTAGAAAATGAATACAATAGCAAAGTACACATTTTGAAAAAGCCTCCCAAAACAGTTCACCAGTATTCATTCTCAATTTGTTGTTTTCAACCTTTATATGAATGGTGGGATTTACATTTTTGTAGTCACAGATCTGCGAATCATTGTTAAAAATCATAAATCCAAATCAAATTAGTCTTAGTCTTGCAGTTTCAGAGACTGAAACCAGCTTTGCCTTCTAAAACTTACAGTGCCTTTTGGGGCATCAGCCTTAATCCATTTTTCACGTTTGCTTGCTTGATTCATGAGTCCTAAAATACAAAATTGCATAAAGTTATATCAAGAGCATTAATTGACCACATAGATCCTAGCAACACATCTATAAAACTGAAAACACCTTGGAACATCAAGAATCTTGGTAAAGATAGTCTGAACTGGGAAAGAGTTGCAAAGTGGTTATCTGGGCTTGCTCCCCTCCATTCACTTTCTCAGAACAACCCTGAGAGGGAGGCTACTCTGTGTTTTGTTTTGTTTTGTTTGAGACAGAGTCTCACTCTGTTGCCCAGGCTGCAGTACAGTGACACGATTTCGGCCCACTGCAGCCTCCGCCTCCTGGGTCCAAGTGATTCTCCGGCCTCAGTCTCCCGAGTAGCTGGGACTACAGGCATGCGCCACCATGCCTAGCTAATATTTTTGTATTTTCAGTAGAGACGGGGTTTCACCATGTTGGCCAGGCTGGTCTTAAACTCCACACCTCAGGTGATCCACCCACCTTGGCCTCCCAAAGTGCTGGGATTACAGGCATGAGCCACCATGCCCAGCCTACCCTGTATTTTTTTCTTTTTTTTTTTTTTAAGTAGAGACGGGGTTTCACATGTTGGTCAGGCCGGTCTCAAACTCCTCACCTCATGATCCACCCGCCCCAGCCTCCCAAAGTACTGGGATTACAGGCATGAGCCACCATGCCCGAGCTCTGTTTTTTATTTGTACAGGATGATCCCTTATCTAAAATGCTTAGGACCAGAATTGTTTCAAATTTAAGATTTTTTTTTTTTTTTTTTTTTGGAATATTTGGAGAAGACGTACTAGTTGAGCATCCCTAATCTGAAGATCTGAAATCCAAATTACTCCAATGAGCATTTCCTTGTTTCATGTTTTGGAGCATTTCAGATTTTGGATTTGGAATGCTCAACATGTATTATTTTTAAATGCAGTCTTAAAAAAGTGCTTTACTGGAGTATAACTGAGAAACTACATGTACTTAAAGTATACAATGTAGTAAGTTTTGACATAGGTAAAAATCTGTGAACCATATCTCCTTAATCAAGATAAGGAACATATTCATCACTCCCAAAAATTTATTTGTATTCAAGTGCAGTCTTTCCCTCATGCTCCTCCCTTCCTGTCACCCTCCAACCCCACCCCCTTCAATCACTGATCAGTTTTGTGGCACTATGGATTCGTTGCTTTTTCTAATATCTTATATAAATGGTATAAATGGAAGTATACAGTTATGCACTCTTTTAAAAAAAATCTGTTTTCTTTAATTCAGCATAATTATTTTGAGGTTCATCCACAGTGGACCATGTATAGGTAGTTTCCTCAACGCTTGCTTATTAGTACTTTGCTGACTGTTCATGGCACTTTCCACAATCGCCTCTGTGCAGCTTGCTCCCCTCCAGAACTTTCTCATGAACTCTGGGCAGCCCTGTCTCCCCAGAAGCTCAGCTCAGAAGCTCAGTCTCCTCTACTCAGGGAGTCTGCTGGGCTCTGCCTGTGCAACCTCTCCCTGCCCTGAAGCCTGGAAACTCTTTCAAGGTCATAGGCTGTGGCAATCACAAAGCTCTCCTTGTTTGTTTCTCAGATCTACTCTTCTAGTTCTATGTTTTCTTTACAAATCAAGGTTATAAAGGTGTTATATCTCCTCTGGAGTTCCACTGCAGTTCTGGATTTAAGAAACCAGTCAAATTGAGACAGAACAGGGACTGCTTATAGGAGCCTGCGGGCCCTTCTCAAGCACAAAAATTTAAAAAAAAAAGAAAGAAAAATCTTGGGTTCGTTAAAACAATTCCAGGCACCTACCTAAGTAGCCTTAAAAAGCAAATGAGCAGGCAGGCAAGGTGGCTCAAGCCTGTAATCCCAGCACTTTGGGAGACCAAGGCGGGCAGATCACCTGAGGTCAGGAGTTTGAGACCAGACTGGGCAACATGTTGAAATCCTGTCTCTACTAAAAATACAAAAATTAGCCTAGTGTGGTGACAGGCGCCTGTAATCCCAGCAATTTGGGAGGCTGAGGTAGGAGAATTGCTTGAACCAGGGAGGCAGTGGTTGCAGTGAGCCAAGATCATGCCATTGCACTCCAGCCTGAGCAACAAGGATGAAACTACGTCTCCGGGGAAAAAAACAAGCAAACGAGCAACTTAATAACAACAACAAAATAATAGCTTAAAACAATAGCCAAAAAGGTTAAAACAGATGTCTTATTTTCTGTAAGAACCAAAGACAAAATCTGAACATATGTCTCTGAGTTGTTTCTCAAAAACCTGGACCCCCCACACCAAACAGATCTGTTGGCACGTGGACTTCAGATAAGGGGAAGCTCAAGACTAAACTCTGACTACTGTACATTTCTCAGGGGCCTGGAGAAGGTCATGCCTATGAGCCAGAACTAACATTATTTTTTGCACATCCCAAATTTTTAGATAAAGCTTCACTTCCTTAACCAATCAGAAATCAAAAAATCTTTAAATCCACCTATAACCTGCAGCCCCCCTGCTTCTAGATGTCTTGCCTGTTTAGGTCAGACCAATATGTAGGCCCCATGTATCAATTTATGACTTTGCCTATAACCTTTGCCTCTCCACCTTTATTTTAATTAATTTATTTTTTAAATTTTTCCATAGGTTATGGAGGTACAAATGGTGTTTGGTTGCATAAGTTCTTTAGTTGTGATTTGTGAGATTTTGGTGCACCCACCACTTGAGCAGTATACACTGCATCCTATTTGTAGTCTTTTATCCCTCACCCCCATCCCAACCTTCCCCCCAAGTCCCCAAAATCTATTGTATCACTCTTATGCCTTTGCGTCCTCATAGCTTAGCTCTCACATATCAGTGAGAGCCTATGATGTTTGGTTTTCCATTCCTGAGTTACTTCACTTAGAATAATAATCTCCAATCTCATCCAAGTCACTGTGAATGCCATTAATTCATTCCTTTTTATGGCCGAGCAGTGTTCCATCGTGTGTGTGTATATATATGTATATTCCACAGTTTCTTTATCCACTTGTTGATTGATGAGTATTTGGGTTGGTTCCTTGATTTTGCAATTGCAAATTGTGCTGTTATAAGCATGCCTGTGCAAGTATCTTTTTCGTACAATGACTTCTTTTCCTCTGGGTAGATACCCAGTAGTGGGACTGCTGGGTCAGATGGTAGTTCTACTTTTAGTTCTTTAAGGAATTTCCACACTGATTTCCATAGTGGTTGTGCCAGTTTACATTCTCACCAGCAGTGCAGAAGTGTAACCTGATCACCACATCCACACCAACATCTACTTTTTTTTGATTTTTTTGATTATGGCCATTCTTGTAGGAGTAAGGTGGTATCATATTGTGGTTTTGATTTGCATTTCCCTGATCATTAGTGATGGTTGAGCAGTTTTTCATACGTTCATTGGCCATTTGTATATCTTCTTATGAGAATTGTCTAGTCATGTCCTTAGCCCACTTTTTAATGGGATTGTTTTTTTCTTACTGATTTGTTTGAGTTTGTTGTAGATTGTGGATATTAGTCCTTTGTCAGATATATAGATTGTGAAGATTTTCTCCCACTCTGTGGGTTGTCTGTTTACTCTGCTGACTGATTCTTTTGCTGTGCAAAAGCTCTTTAGTTTAATTAAGTCCCAGCTATTTATCTTTGTTTTTATTGCATTTGCTTTTGGGTTCGTGGTCATTAAATCCTTGCCTAAGCCAATTTCTAGAAGGTTTTTCTAATGTTATCTTCTAGAATTTTTATTTTCAGGTCTTAAAGTCTTTAATCCATCTTGAGTTGATTTTTGTGTAAGGTGAGAGATGAGGATCCAGTTTCATTCTCCTACATGTGACTAGCCAATTATCCCAGCACTGTTTGTTGAAAAGGGTGTCCTTTCCCCACTTTGTGTTTTTGTTTGCTTTCTTGAAGATCAGTTGGCTGTAAGTGTTTGGGTTTATTTCTGAGTTCTCTATTCTGTTCCATTGGTCTGTGTGCCTATTATTATACCAGTACCATGCTGTTTTGGTGACTGTGGCCTTAAAGTATAGTTTGAAGTCAGGCAATATGATGCCTCAGGACTTGTTCTTTTTGCTTAGTCTTGCTTTGGCTATGCAGACTGTTTTTTTAGTTCCATATGAATTTTAGAATTGTTTTCTCTAACTCTGTGAAGAATGATGGTGGTTTTTTGATGGAGATTGTGATGAATTTGTAGATTGCTTTTGGCAGTATGGTCATTTTCACAATATTGATTCTACCCATCCATGAGCATGGGATGTGTTTCCATTTGTTTGTGTCATCTATGATGTCTTTCAGCAGTGTTTTGTAGTTTTCCTTGTAGAGGTCTTTCGCCTCCTTGGCTAGGTGTATTCCTAAGTACTTCATTTTTTTGTATTGTAAAAGGGGTTGCATTCGTGATTTGATTCTCTGCTTGGTTGCTGTTGGTGTTTAGAAGAGCTACTGATTTGTGTACATTAATTTTGTATCTGGAAACTTTGCTGAATTCTTTTATCAGTTCTAGGAGCTTTCTAGAGGAGTCTTTAGGGTTTTTGAGGTAAATAATCATATCATCAGCAAACAGTGACAGTTTGACTTCCTCTTTACCAATTTGGATACCCTTTATTTCTTTCTCTTTCTGACTGCTCTGGCTAGGACTTCCAGTACTGTGTTGAAGAGGAGTAGTGACAGTGGGCATCCTTGTCTTGTTTCATTTCTCAGAGGGAATGCTTTCAACTTTCAGTATTATGTTAGCTGTGGGTTTGTCATAGATGGCTTTTATTACATTAAGGCATGTCTCTTGTATGCGATTTTGTTGAGAGTTTTAATCATAAAGAAATGCTGGATTTGTCACATGCTTTTTCTGCATCTATTGAGATGATAATGTGATCTTTGTTTTTAATTCTGTTTATGTGGTGTACCACATTTATTGACTTGCATATGTTAAACCATCACGGGTGTCAGGCTAGGGGACAATCAGGTCTTTCCCTTCCCATGAGGCCATATTTCAGACTATCACATGAGGAGAAACCTTGGACAATACCTAGCTTTCCTAGGCAGAGGTCCCTGCGACCTTCCACAGTGTACGTGTCCCTGGGTACTTGAGATTAAGAGAATGGTGGTGAGTTTTAACCAGCAAGCTGCCTTCGGGCACTTGTTTAACAAAGCACACCCTGCACAGCCCCAAATCCGTTAAACCTTGAGTCACCACAGCACATGTCTCTTGCAAGGACAGGGTTGGGGTAGGGTTACAGATTAACAGCATCTCAAATACAGAACAAAATGGAGTCTCTTATGTCTACTTCTTTCTATATAGACACAGTAACAGTCTGATCTTTCTTTTCCCCACACTTTGCCAATTAAAATCGGACTGTTTCTTTGACCAAGAAATGGGAAAATGACTACTCTATGCCTATGCAGTGTGGCTTCTACTAAGTGCAAGGAAAGGCTTCCTAAGACATGTGTTTAACTCTGTAATTTGCTCTCGAAACTCCTGCCCCAATGTACCCAAATATATGAATCTCTATGTTCTTTTTATTTAACCCAACATGTACCTGATCTGTTCTGCACTAGCTATCAACAAAGACAGGGCTCCAGGAAGTAACTTGCAGAATTGTCTTGTTTAAAAATAGGATTAACAATCTTCTTGGTAAAGTGAGCTTTTTCCCACCTCCCTCCCCATTCCCACTTCTAACCCTGGAACAGTCTTTGTTTATGTACATTTGGTTCAGAGAGATACTTCTAGTGCTGCCTTATTATTAATAATAGCAGATTAAAAGTCAGTGCATCAGGGTTGGAGGGTTTTCTTTTACATTACAAACACTTTGGGCTGCCCACTATAGGAAGTGCCATGCTAAGTATATTAGGGAGGTTCAAAAGATGTAAAAAGACACACCAGTGCTCTCACAAAGCTTACCAACTCACTAGGAAAATGAATCATACACTATGAAACAACATGAAAGTAATTACTCTGAAATTTTATTATTTTTAATACATACATTTCACAAACAAAACCTTTAACACCACATACAATTCCATAACAAAATATTTTAATTTTGTCAACTTTTTTTTTTTTAGACGGAGTCTCGCTGTGTCACTCAGGCTGGAGTGCAGTGGCGCGATCTCGGCTTACTGCAACCGCCACCTCCCAGGTTCAAGCGATTCTCCTGCCTCAGCCTCCCGAGTAGCTGGGACTACAGCCGCATGCCACCACGCCCAGCTAATTTTTTGTGTTTTTAGTAGAGATGGGGTTTCACCATATTAGCCAGGATGGTCTCGATCTCCTGACCTCGTGATCCACCCACCTTGGCCTCCCAAAGTGCTGGGATTACAGGCGTGCGCCACCGTGCCCCGTGTCAACATTCTTTAACTTTTTACCGTCTTCTCTCAACAAAAGTGTAACCCAAGATACCTTGACAAGAAATCTTCCGGATAAAAAAATATTTTTGAGCTAGTTTTAATGATGCCTATCCACTAAATTTTCTCCCAAATACTTGGAATAATAATAAAGTCAACAGTACTCTAGGCAAGAGTATACTGAAGAAGTATACATTAATCAGTTCTGTCCAAAAAATAATCATAATAGTTTCTTCCTCAGATCTTTTCTTCTGCAATGTCTAATCCCATCCATTGTATTTTTCATCTCAGTCACTGTAGTTTTCATTTATAGAAATTCAATTTTGGTCTTCTTTTTATATCTTCCATGTCTTAAGTGAACAAGTGAAATACAGTTATAATAACTTTTATTTTCCTTCTCTGCTAATTTGGTCATCTGTGTCAGTTCTGGGTTGGTTTCAATTATTCTCTTCATTATAACCCATGGGTTTTTTTTGCCCTTTGCATGTCTGATAATCTTTGATTCAATGCTAGATATTGAAACCACCTCTGCAAAAATCATAACTGAGAAAATTATTACAGTGAAAGAGCTCTGATGTAACCAGCTCCATCTTGCTTCTAATTTCCAAGCTGTCCTCGTTCATTCCTAGGTACAGGCTGAACTAACTGTTGGGAGGAACTTAGTTTATAGTTTAGCTTTTAAACCAAGAAAATAACAGCCATTTCCCAAACAAACCCCCTTCCTGTCCGGGGACTAGACTGCCTTTTCAGGACAACAAATTAGCCAGAAGATTAGAAATTGTGGTTTAGGAGTCATGCAGCTGGAAGCTGCAAGATTCTAAACCTCCCCAAATTGCTCCTGCAGATAACATCACCATTGTAAAACCTAAGATCAGTGCTTGAGATATTTTGCAGACCCTAAACTCAATCAATCAGCTGGCATAACCCAGATTGATAAGCTGGCTCATCTGATCTTGTGGCCCCCAGTCAGGAACTGACTCAGCACAAAAGGACAGCTCTGACTCTCTATGATTTCATCTCAGATTGACTAATCAAAATTTCCAACTCACTGGCCCCCTATCAAATTATCCTTAAAAACTCAGATCATCAGATTCTCATGGAAACTGATTTAAGTCATCATAAAACTGGTCTCCTGCATAGCCAGCTCTGCGTGAATTTCTCTTTCTCTATTGCAATTCCTCTGTCTTGGTAAGTTGGCTCTTTCTAGGCAGTGGGCAAGGTGAACCTGTTGGGTGGGTTACAACATTGTGAATTTTACTTTGTTGGGTGCTGGATACTTTTGTATTCCTGTAGATCTTCAGCTTTGTTCAAGGATGCAGTTAAGTTACTTGGAAACAGTTTAAGCCTTACATCTCTTGCTTTTATAATTTGTTAGGCAGTTATAGAGTGGTGCTCAGCCTAAGACTCATTGTTTCCCACTACTAAATGCTCTACCCAATGCCCCATGAGTTATGATTTTCTTTCCAGACTGGTGTGAAGAACAGACATTATTCCTGGACCTGTGTGAGCACCAGGTTCTATTCCCTTTGGTACTTTGTCCTGTGAACTCGGTCTTGATCGTTATGGACTCTCATCTTGATCTCCCTAACTCAGGGAGTGTTCTAGACTCCAGAGCAATTCCCTTTTCCTGTACTGGAGCCTGGAAACTCTCTCAAGGCAGTAAGCAGAACTCATCTTATTTGTTTCCTAAATCTGCTTAATTTTTTAATTTTTTTGTCATTGTTTCAGGTGGGAAGGTAAGTCAGACCCTTTAGCTCCATCCTGCCCAGAAGACTTCATTATTTTCTCCCTCTCCCTTTTATCTCCCCTGCCTTCTTTCCACCCTCTTTTTTAACTTCTTATTTTGAAATAATTTCATACTCACAAGAAGTTACAAAAACAGGTACTGTGTACCCATCACTCAGTTCCCCTAATGGTGACAGCTTCTATAATTATACTGCACTATCAAAACCAGGAAATTAGCAGGCAAATTAACTGGACTATAGACCTTACTCAGATTTCACCAGTTTTTATATGCATTCATTTTTTGGGTATGTCTTTGTATATACTCATGACATTTTATCTATCACATATATAGATTCATGTAACCATCATTTTAATCAAGATATGGAACTGTTCTGTCACTACAAAGGAAGTCCTTTGTCATGTCCCTTTAAAGTCATACTCTCCTTCTCCTTCCCTAACCTATGGCAACCACTTGTCTATTCTCCACATCTTTAATTTTGTCATTTCAAGAATGTTATATAAATGGAATCATAGAATATGGAACATTTTGAGATTGGCTTTTTTCACTCAGAATAATACCCTTAAATTCTCTTCAAGTTGTTTACATCAACAGATTTTCCCTTTATCAGTGAATTACCTTATGTGGACATACCATGAGTCATATGAACATTCAGTCATGGAAGGATATTTCAGTCATTTCCAGTTTTTGGCTATTACAAATAAAGCTGTGAACATTTGTGTACAGGTTTTTATGTGAACATAAGTTTCATTTCCCCAGGATAATTCCCAGGAATATAAATGCTAGGTGATTAATGGTAGTTTTTGTTGTTGTTGTTGTTGTTGTTTTTAAGAAACTGCCAGACTGAATTATAGAGTAGCTGTATCATTTTATATTCTCACCAGTAATGTAGAAAAGATCCGGTTTCTCTGCACACTTGCCAGCATTTGAATAATCAGTATTTTTAATTTTAGCCATTCTAGTAAGTATGTAGTATTTTATTCTGGTTTTAATTTGCATTTCCCTAATGGCTAGTGATGGTAAATATCTTTTTGTGTATTTATTTGCCATCATATATCTTCTATTGGTTGCACTGTTTCTTAAATGTTACAAGATTAAACTTTTATGTGCATGAATCATGTTTTCTTCACTACTGGGGATAGTTCACTTAGGATAAGGATTTGGCTATGGTTTAATATTTCTGGAATGACCAAAATGAATACAAAAACAATAATAAAACAAAACCCCACAGGCATCACAAACAGAGCTCATATGCTCTAAGATTGGGGCCTGCACTTTGAACTCTAGTCTAGGGATCAGCAAACTATAGCTCACAGGCCAAATCTGGCCAAGGGCCTGTTTTTAAATGCCCTGAAAGCCAAGAAGGGCTTTTATTTTTTACTTTTATTTTTTATTTATTTATTTATTTTAGGATGGAGTCTCCCTTTGTCGCCCAGGCTGGAGTCCAGTGGCGCGATCTCAGCTCACTGCAATCTCTGTCTCCTGGGTTCAAGCAATTCTCCCTGCCTTAGCCTCCTGAGTAGCTGGGATTTCAGGTGCCTGCCACCACACCCAGCTAATTTTTGTATATTTAGTAGAGACAGGGTTTTGTCATGTTGGTCAGGCTGGTCTCTAACTCCTAACCTTAGGTGATCCACCCACTTCGGCCTCCCAAAGTGCTGGGATTACAGGTGTGAGCCACCATGCTTGGCCAGGCTTTTACATTTTTAAAGGGTTATTAAAAAACAAAAAAAAATATGCAACAGAGTCCGTATGTAATCTGTTAAGTCTAACATATTTACTATATGGTGTTTACAGATAAAGTTTGCAGATGAATGGAAAGAAAACCTGATCTTTTTTGGGGCAAACATTAGCAACATTGACATCTGATTACCCATGATACTCTCAAGATCTTACAGTTTAACAAAAAGGTGGGGAAATAAAAACACCATAAAAGCGGCTGGGTGCAGTGGCTCACGCTTGTAATCCCAGCACTTTGGGAGGCCGAGGTGGGCAGATCACGAGGTCAGGAGGCAAGACCAGCCTGGCCAATATGGTGAAACCCTGTCTCTACTGAAAATACAAAAATTAGCTGGCCGTGGTGATAGGTGCCTGTAGTCCCAGCTACTCAGGAGGCTGAGGCAGAAGAACCACTTGAACCCAGGAGGCAGAGGTTGCAGTGAGCCGAGATGGCGCCACTGCACCCCAGCCTGGGTGACAGAGAGAGACTCCATCTCAAAAACAAAAAACAAAAAAATACCATAAAAGCACCATGACTTGAAAACAGCTCCTATATTAACTCCCTGTCAAAGTATTTTTAAGCAGATAGGTATAAGCCTTATAGCATTCTTCATTCTGTTATTGAATTTCTTCCATGTGGTCCTGAAATATATATACATTGCTGACAAATTCATGTGCTATAAGCATTGAAAACCAAAAACTTCAGTGGGTTCTAAACTCAGAGCTATTTCCAAGAGTTAGTCATATCAAAAGACTGGATTTTTCCCAATTTGGAGAGAAAACAGTGTCTCCAGGTTTTTAAAGTGGCATCTTATGAGCTTAGTCTCATTTCAACCTCTTTTCCAACCCATGAACCAGTATTCTGTTATAAATAACAATTCCATTGTATGTTTACTCTCTGGTCTTTAGACAAGCTAAGAACTCTTTTCTGACTTGGTGGTTTATTTTGATCCCAAATGAATTTATTTTTTATATGCGTTATATTTCCAGTTTTACTAAAATGAAGTAAACCCAGTAGTGCTAGCTTCCCTACTATCCAGACAATGACAAACACCAGTCCTTTCACTGGCAACACACTTTACCTCTAATATTCTTTGAACATTTAAATATCTAAATCGTGGAGCTGTAAAGACAAAAGGACTTTGTACCACATGCATACCTGGGCTTGGAGACTTGGTGTATACCACAGTCAAGTTTCATATCTAAGTTGATGAACCAAGTCTAAAACCTAATAGAGAAGCCACCTTATTAGAAGTATCTTACCTAAGCCACTTACAACATGTTAAATTTGCCACACATGGGTAGAGGACAAAACTTAGAATCAAGACTCTCATAAAGATTAGAGAATGCAGCCCCAATACACACTCTTGCATAGCTTTTTAGTAGGTAAATGTTTCAGCCTGAGAGTCTCAGGTTTCCTTTTGACTTCAGAATAGCACATAATACATGTAAATCATGGTAGGAATTATACACCTGAGTTATTTACCAGTGACAGCAATAGCAAAGGAAACCATGGAGCAGGAAATCAAATATAATTATAGAGCTGACACATCAAAACCCTGTGGGAAGCCGGAACCTAAGGGACTAAATTTTACTGGCATGGTTTCTTGCAGAGATTATCCAGAAGTCATGCTGCAGATAAAATCCAGGCTCTTAGCAATAAGAGTTATTTCTGTTTCTATCCTTCATGGGCTCTGTGAGGAAGGCCCAGATGAGCTGAGCTCAGCTGCCTATAATAATAGCTCACATATAAAGCTGCTCATTATTTCCAAAATTTGGTTTCAGATTGGAAATCTCCACAGAAAAAAGCAATCTGCCCTGATTTTCTAGGCCTCTTAAATTATTTCATCCAGTTGATACATAAGACCTGTGGCTGACTGGGCACCAAATAGTTTTAAAACCGAAATGAAATATGGAAGTTTCTCTTAAACCCAATCACCTGTTCACACTCACAGCTCCCTCCAGAGACTGCTGCTCTCTTCACCTGAGGTCCTGCTGCATTATTACTTTAATGGATTAAATTTGCTATCAGAGACAACATACAGATCTATGTGGGGACCAACCTCATACGAGAGTCTGTGCTACTCTGCAAAACGATGCTTGATCAGAACCTAGATTCTTCCACTGTGAACAGGAAATAAACTCATCTTTCTGCAATTTGGCCCTTCCTGGTTCAGGAGGTGGGGCCAGAGTGTAAGACATAATAACAAGTAACACACGAAAAGAACTCAATAGGCTAAGGTGCTTCATAATAGCCAATGGGTTAAGCATGCAGCTTCCTCAAAGCATTCATTCGTCTTTATCTTCAAGCAAAGGTTACTGAAGGCCTATTTATTTGATGACCTTAAGATAGCTCACTATGGAGTCCAGGCCTCTGTACTCCTTCTCCTGAATTACTGCAGTAACCTCCTAAAAAGCAAAAGTTATTTTTTTCTCCTTCATCCACCATTGTTCCTTCTCATCTATCCCCACTCAACATTCAGAGTGATCTTTCTAACACACAAATCTGATTATGTAAACCCCAAATTAAAACCTCCCAAGGGCTTCCCAATGCTCTTAATATAAAATCCAAACTGTCCCATATGATCTGACCTCTCCCAAACTCTCCCGCCTCCTTTTATGCCACTTTCTCCTTCACTCTCTATACTTTGGCCATGTTTGACATCTCTCACTTACTCACCTCTGTGTTCTCACAGTACAATGTACATACGTTTATACTAACATTGATCCCACTGTACTGTATTCTCTGATTTGCCTTTCCTCACTAGAATGTAAGCTCCTCAGAAGGCAACGAGACCATGTTTTATATTACCCTCACACCCCCTAGTTTCTGGCAGTGCTTGACTCAAACATTTGTTGAGTAATTGAGCAAATAAAGAAAAATAGAGAAGACAGGAGAAGGAGGACATAGGCTAGGGAAAGATAATTTTGTTTTTAAACATTAAGTTTGAGGTGGCACTGGTTTAGTGGAATAGAAATGGGCAAGAACAATAGA
Organism: Rhinopithecus bieti; assembly: GCF_001698545.2. NCBI lineage: Eukaryota > Metazoa > Chordata > Mammalia > Primates > Cercopithecidae > Rhinopithecus > Rhinopithecus bieti. Next base: position 1,734,870 of record NW_016803115.1, read on the forward strand.
GATCAGGTCTGCAGGTATTGATTTGGAAGTTATATACACAGAAATAATGACTGAAGTCATGAGAATAGTTTTAAAACTAAATCTAAATTTTAGAAAGACGTATGATTCTATGAATAAATGAATAAAATATGACAAAATACCTTTAGCTTATAATTCAAACATGCTTACATATGCTAATAATTTTGGTTATGCTGTGATTCAGAGCACAGTTAAACAAACTTGTATTATTGTTTTAGACTATTGGGACCAAAGACCAAAAACAGGTAACTCTCTTGGCTCCTTATCAAATTCAAGACATTAGATCACAAGTTGATTCTTACTATATTTGATATCCAGTCATTGCATAATAATGTTTCAGTCAACGATGAACTATAGAAATGATAGTTGTCCCATAAGATTATAATAGAGCTAAAAAATTCCTATCACCCAGTGACTTTGTAGCCATCCTAATCGTCGTTTAAATGCAACGCACTACTTGCATTTGGGGTGATGCTGGTGTAAACAAACCCACTCCACTGTCATATAAAAGTATAGCACATATATTATGTGTAGTTCATAATACTTGATGAGAATAAATGACCATGTTACTGATTTATGTATTTACTATACTTTTTATTGGTATTTTAGAGTGTACAGCTTCTGCTTATTAAAAAAAAAAAAAGTTAAGATACAACAGCCTCTCAGGCAGGTCCTTCAGGAAGTATTCCAGAAGAAGGCATTGTCATCACAGAAGACGACAGCTCCATGTGTGTTATTGCCCCTGAAGGCCTTTCAGTGGGACAAGATGTGCAGATGAAAGTGATACTGATGTTCCTGACCCAGTAAAGGCCTAGACTAATGTGTGTGTTTGTGTTAGTTTTAACAAAGTTTAAAAGTAAAATAAAAAATAAATTAACAATTTTAAAACAGAAAAAAGCTTACAGAATAAGGATAGACGAGTGTATTTCTACAGCTGTAAAATGTGTTTGTGTTTCAAGCTAAGCATTATTACAAAAGAGTAAGAAAGTTTTTTATTTTATTTTTTCTGAGAAGGAGTCTTGCTCTGTCGCTCAGGCTGGAGTGCAGTGGCGCCATCTTGGCTCACTGCACTCTCTGCCTCCTGGGTTCAAGAGCTTCTTCTTTTTTTTTTTTTTTTTACATGCTTATTTTGTTTTTTCTTTTTTCTTTTTATTATACTTTAAGTTCTAGGGTACATGTGCACAATGTGCAGGTTTGTGACATATGTATAC
>NW_016803115.1:1742400-1774762 GCF_001698545.2 Rhinopithecus bieti
TTCTGCTGTTAGTCTGATGGGCTTCCCTTTGTGGGTAACCCGACCTTTCTCTCTGGCTGCCCTTAAGATTTTTTCCTTCATTTCAACTTTGGTGAATCTGGCAATTATGTGTCTTGGAGTTGCTCTTCTCGAGAAGTATCTTTGTGGCATTCTCTGTATTTCCTGAATTTGAATGTTGGCCTGCCCTACTAGGTTGGGGAAGTTCTCCTGGATGATATCCTGCAGAGTGTTTTCCAACTTGGTTCCATTTTCCCCGTCACTTTCAGGCACACCAATCAGACGTAGATTTGGTCTTTTCACATAATCCCATATTTCTTGGAGGCTTTGTTCATTTCTTTTTAGTCTTTTTTCTCTACACTTCTCTTCTCACTTCATTTCATTCATTTGATCTTCAATCACTGATACTCTTTCTTCCAGTTGATCGAGTTGGTTACTGAAGCTTGTGCATTTGTCACATAGTTCTCGTGGTTTTCATCTCTATCAGTTCTTTTAAGGACTTCTCTACATTGGTTATTCTAGTTAGCCATTCGTCAAATCTTTTTTAAGGTTTTTAGTTTCTTTGCATTGGTTACGTAGTTCCTCCTTTAGATCTGAGAAGTTTGATCGACTGAAGGCTTCTTCTCTCACCTTGTCAAAGTCATTCTCCATCCCGCTTTGTTCTGTTGCTGGCGATGAGCTGCGTTCCTTTGGAGGGGGACGTGCGCTCTGATTTTTTGAATTTCCAGCTTTTCTGCACTGCTTTTTCCCCATCTTTGTGGTTTTATCTGCCTTTGGTCTTTGGTGATGGTGATGTACTGATGGGGTTTTGGTGTGGTGTCCTTTCTGTTTGTTAGTTTTCCTTCTAACAGTCAGGACCCTCAGCTGCAGGTCTGTTGGAGTTTGCTAGAAGTCCACTCCAGACCCTGTTTGCCTGGAGAATTAGTAGGAGGCTGCAGAAGATAGAATATTGCTGAACAGCGAGTGTTGCTGTCTGGTTCTTGCTCTGGAAGCTTCGTGTCAGGGGTGTACCCTGCCGTGTGAGGTGTGAGGTGTCGGTCTGCACTTAGTGGGGAATGTCTCCCATTTAGGCTACTCAGGGGTCAGGGACCCACTTGAGCAGGCAGTCTGTCCGTTCTCAGTTCTCTACCTCCGTGCTGGGAGATCCACTGCTCTCTTCAAAGCTGTCAGACAGGGACATTTACCTCTGCTGAGGTTTCTGCTGCTTTTTGTTTAGCTATGCCCTGTCCCCAGAGTTGGAGTCTACAGAGGCAGGCAGGCCTCCTGGAGCTGCAGTGGGCTCCACCCAATTCGAGCTTCCCTGCGGCTTTGTTTACCTACTTAAGCCTCAGCAATGGCGGGAGCCCCTCCCCCAGCCCCGCTGCCACCTTGCAGTTAGATCTCAGACTGCTGTGCTAGCAATGAGGGAGGCTCCGTGGGTGTGGGACCCTCTGGGCCAGGTGTGGGATATAATCTCCTGGTGTGCAGTTTGCTAAGACCCTTGGTAAAGTGCAGTATTAGGGTGGGAGTTACCCGATTTTCCAGGTGTTGTGTGTTTCGATTTCCTTTGGCTAGGAAAAGGAATTCCCTGCCCCCTTGTGCTTCCCAGGTGAGGCGATGCCTCGCCCTGCTTCAGCTCTCACTGGTCGGGCTGCACCTGCGGACCAGCGCCAACTGTCTGACACGCCCCAGTGAGATGAACCCGGTACCTCAGTTGAAAATGCAGAAATCACCCATCTTCTGTGTTGCTCATGCTGGGAGCTGGAGGCTGAAGCTGCTCCTATTCAGCGATCTTGGGTGTGCCCCCATGACGTATTATTATCACCTCAATTTTACAGATAAGAACTTGCTCAACTTCTCACTAGTGCTAGTGCTGGAACCTAGACTCAGCTCAATAATTACAAAGCCCATGCTTTTAACCACCATGGTATTTCACACATTGCTATCTCATCATAGTACAGGTCTTGTGACCTCATCATTATAACACAACTAGAACACTGAGCTCTTGTGCTTTCAGATGTGCCTTGTGTGTAACAAAAAACAACAATAGAAAAAGATTATTTGAATTCCAACTCACTAATGTTTCTTTTGAGTATATTACAGGCTTTTGGATAAGATAAGATACTCAACATGTATTTCCATACAACCTGGCTGTAATTCAAGCTTCTAAAAGGGTAAATCAGGAAAAGTACTCTGTTAGGTATGGAATCATTTTTCAAAACAATTATGAGGGTTGCATTGTAAATTCACCAACACACTCCTATTTCAGAAGTTTTTCTTTCTGTTTTTCATTAAATAAAGTAGGCAAAAGGCCCCTGCCATAAAGCATTAACCCCGTCTCTGTAGACTAAGATGGTCAGGATGGGGTTTAGGATACATTTACTTATGGGTTATGGTTTTCCTTCCAATCTGGCTAACATCAGCTTAAGCTTCCTTAAGTCATTTCTTAATCTTCCTAACTGGAGCTAGAAGTTTGAGATAAGCATGATGAACTATTCTGTTCTAAAAAAAAAATTAGGGAACAATGCACATCACTACAACTAGTTTATTTTATTAAGAAATAAATTGCAGCCAGGCACGGTGGCTCATGGCTGTAATCGCAGCACTTTGGGAAGCCAAGGTAGGTGGATTGCTTGAGCTCAAGAGTTTGAGACCAGCCTGGACAACATGGCAAAACCCTGTCTCTACCAAAAAACAAAACAAAACAAAACAAAACAAAAAAAACTGGGTGTGGTTGTGCACAACTGTAGTCTCATCTACCTGGAAGGCTGACCTCCCAAGCTTAGGTGATCCTGATGAGGCTGCAGTGAGCCATGATCTTGCTGCTGCACTCCAGCATGGGTGACAGAGTGAGACCCTGTCTCAAAACCAAAACCAGAAAACCGAATTGCTTTCCAGGGTTCAGATGTAAACTACAGACAGGAGATTCCCATAACAACATATGAGGGCTTTAGGAAAAAACAAAACAAAAACAACCCTGGAAGATTTCAGGATAAATAGAAGACACGTTTTTCTACCAAACATACTTTCAAAAGTAGAAAATCATGGATTTAAAAAACTCTTTTTGTAGCACTTGATATCTCTAAATGTATGAAGTTTCAAGTGTACTAACTTTATGAACACTTGTCTCCGTTCTTAAATGCACAACATGATCTTAGATTTTTGAGATCTTTAAAAATGTTAAGCAATGCAAAGATTTCTATCCCATCTCCCTCCACATCTTTAAAAACCAAAAACCACCACTACCAAAACTCCATTACTGTTTGTGAATGAAGAATTTTCATGACTTGAAAACCTTCCTAACTTTTTTAGAAAGGAGAGCTCTCGTTATGTTCTTTAACCTCTTTTCACTTCATAAAGTTCTTCGTGGTTGACATCAGTATTATCCTCTTAAAAATTCAAATGTAAACTAACAGCACCATTTATTGAAGGCATATTATTTTAAATTAGTGATTTATCCCAAGGACAAAATGTTAAGTGGAAAAGTCAGAACTCAGATTCAGGTGTGACTCCCAGGCCCAAGAACAGCCTTTCTGAATGAATTAAGAAGGTCACCATATTAATTTTCATAAGGTGAAAGAAAACAAGCATTATATATTTTTCCACATCACAAAATGGTGAAGACCTAAGAGACTCCAGTAGCTGGCTCTGAACCCTACAGCAAGACAGTGGCAGAGTTGGAATGGATTCCAGATGTCTTTGCTAACCATTAAGAAAAGAGTTACTGAATAACTTTCCATTACTCTAAAAAGTTACTGTTCCCAAGTGTATTGAGAATTCAGAAATCTGAAGTAAGACAGAAATCTTTGTTTTCAGTTGTCTTTAAGCTTCTGCCAGTAACATGGTCCCAGTAGAAGAAAACATAAAACTGTAATCTTAATCAAAATTTGCAACATCAAATACTATTTCAGTAGTTTCAAATACTATTTGAAATAATACTAAAAAATATTTTAAGTGAATAAAGACTAACAATCTTCAAAACTTTTACAGTTTCCTGTTTGTTTTATTTTGCCTACCATGCAAAACATTAAATTACTTTGATGTAAGAGCTGCTTATTCAAAACTTTGTTCTTACTCTGTTACTAGTTATATTAACAATATATCCCTTTTCTCCTTGGATCTTTGTAATAACGGAGTACAATTATATAACTTACATACCATTTATAATTTACCCTGAAGAGTATTACCTAAAGCTCTTAGATTTAGTGAGGACATAAGTTTATCCTAATTTAAAGGGAGAAAATGTGATATTGAGAAATCAGACTGGTGTATCAGCAATAACTGAGGTTTCAGACCTCTGTGTTTTGCAGTTTTGACACTGACAAATTCTAGAGATGGATAAAAAAAATTATTAAATCAATATGGTAAAGAAACTACTAATAGCAGGAACAATCAGTCTCTGTGAGGAAATATTTTCCTTGTTAAACATCTGGCCAACATGCAAGAGCTTCTAGACTATTTTTAAATTTTTTTTATGCAGAGCTACAGTTCTTAACTTTCTGCACCCAAGCCACTTCAGCCCCTATGGCCAACCTACTTCACCCAAGCCACTTGTCAACACATATGTGTACATCCATGTGTGCAGAAGAACAGACAAATTCATATTTAGCTTTCAGATGAAATGTATACCATTTTAAATGAAAGAGTTGGACTCAGAATAAGTTGTGTCAGAAGTTAAATGATAGTTAGAGACATATCATAAGTCTTGATACTTTAAGAGACTAAATAATCACTTTAGAGGACCTTCCTGTGTGGTACCTTTATTTAAGGATCACACTTTGAAAACTGTTACTCTGTACTGATTGCCTGAGAAGTTCCTTTTATAGGCTGGCAGAAAAGCTCCCAAAAGACTGTATGGCAGCGGTTTCCCTTCAAAGATTATTCTATTTCAGAATAGATTAAACTAAAGAATCCACAGAGTAACATTTAAAATTCCATAATAACAGTCAAAATATTACATTTTGTTTGTACTACAAAAGAAAGATAGTTGGCATGGCCATCTATCCTAAAAGTTGTAAAGATCATTGGTCTAGAGAGCCAGCAGACCAGTGCCTTTAAATCAGGTTCTATCAGAAGATATTTTCTTGAAATCACTATGTCAGTATAGATAATTTGACCATCTGTTTCCTGAGTGTTACATAAACCTTCCTTACATCATATGTCAAAATAAAACATTCCAGTTCACTAACCTTTATGGGATTTCAATTCCACTTTCCCCAGTTGGCTGACATAAACATCTATGGCACCCTGATGAGCTGAGGCTTTTAGACATCCGGAAGATGAATCTAGGAAGAAGTAAAAACCATAAGTAACATCATTCTTATTTGATAAATGGAATTATAAACTTGAAATAAAAGGCTCTGCTTTAGCACTAGGATAAGGGGCTAAGAATCTTGCAAGGTTTAGTATTTTCCTCATAACAATGCCATTGTTTGCACTTAAACGTAAACAGTATCAGAAATCTAGAAATCTATTAAACTAGACAACTAATTAAAAAATCTATATCTACATTAACCTGAATAACTTATCTCTAAACATTTACTGTAAAACTTAATGAGTAGGAAAGAGAGTCTGCAAGTAATGGATCCTTTAACCACTAAGCACCATTGATATTTTTAGTTTTTTATCATGTTGACACATTTAGTAAACTTTCAATAATTACCAAAGAATTCTACCTCATGTATAGTCACATACAAGCAGTAGCAAGGCTAATGAAAATCAAAACTTCTCATAATTTCTCCTTGTAGCAAATTTGCTAATACTAAGAAGTACTCCTAATAGTAAAAGATTACTCTACATAAAGTTGTTGAATTTCTTTTTTTCTTTAGAGACAGGGTCTCACTATGTTGCCCAGGCTGGTCTCTGACCCCTGGGATCAAGTGATACTCCTAGGATTACAGGCACAAATCACTGTTCCTGGTTTGCTGCATTTCTTTAAGGGGCAGAAGGGCAGGGAATAATTTGAAGAATAGCTTGTTTATATCTAATAGTTCTTTTCAAGTTTCTGGAATTGAACAGGTATCGTTAAGTGAGGATAAGAAAATAATAAAGGTAACCCTGATTTGACATTCAAATTGCCCTATGTCGTCGATGACCCCACTTTTCAATCAACCAGTATTTCAAGTTCAAGGGAAAACAGTCAGAAATAAGGAAGTAAGAGAATGAACTTGAAGAGTCAGTACTAAGTGGTTTTTCCTTCTTCTCTTTCTCTCATGGCAATTGAATCTTTAATTTAATACTCTATCTGACTGCCTGGAGAAGGCCAAAGCATATTCTTTTAGAGAGGCCTCTTAAAAGCATATTTTATCAGGAGGTTTTATTACTTCAAAGTGGAAACAAAGTAGGGAGTGTGGTGAAAACTATGCCAAAATTATACTTTTACAAAACAGAGAGAGAAAACATTTGTGTGTGTGTGCATGTGTGTGTGTGTGTGTGTGTGTGTGTGTATAGAGAGAGAGAGAGAGAAAGGAGCCAACATTTTTCTTTTAAAAAAATGTTAACTGACTTCAAACAAAGACAATAAATTTGGAATCAACTGTTTAAAATCTGGCTCCAAGATCATTTATAATAATTTATTTCCAATCTATAATGGAAAATGCCCTTTATCAGATTCAATTTATTTAGTTTTCAAGTGTCAAAAGTAAACACTGATGTTGGGAAATGAAACCACTAGAAATAAATGACACAGAATAGCTGGACAAAATGAACATTTCACTGCTTATGTACCAACAGAAACTCCTTTTTAAACCTCTTCCTGCATCCTAAAAGAAGCCACGTAAAAATTACATTATGCAAAAAAAGAGAAAAGTGCAATACACAAGGTGTGTATTATTCCAGTTTGAACAAAGTAAAATAGCTGAAACATTAGTTTGATTTCTCGCTTTCTCAAGGAGGGAAAAAAAAACACGGAATTTTATGTGGCTCATAAACAATACTTTCATTTATTTTTCCCTCCAAATGAGAAATAAATGACAGCTAAATAATATCCTAAGCCACAAAGTAATTATATCCTCATGTTATGTGTATTGATCTCTAATAATGGCTCATCCCTTGGAGGCTGTCAAAAAATAAAAAAATGAAAACTCAAGATGTTTTCAAAAAAGAAGGCAATGGTAATATTTTAAAACTATGTAGCAAAACAAGCCCTATTTTTTTGTTTAACACAAATTATCAGAACTAAAATTAATTATCAAGAGTAAAATTAAGGTTTCATCCACAGAATTTCATTCTTTTGGAGTTTATATAATGGAGAAATTCTATAGATCTGGGAGAAAGTCCTGTAGATCTAATGTATAGCATGGTGACTGTAATTAACAACACTGTACTGTAAACTTGAAATCTGCTAAGAGAGTAAATCTTAAACATTTTCATCATACACATAAAATGGTAATGAGGTAAAGTGACATGTTAACTAAACTGTGGAAATCATTTCACAATATATATATATATCAAATCATTATATTGCATGTACACCTTAAATATATATGGTTTTGTCAATTATGTCTCAATAAAGACAGTACAAGCAAAAAAACAAAACACAAAAGAAACCAAAATAAATCTACATTGTAATGTGTTTAGCTTAGTGCTTGGAACATGGGCACTGAGTAAATGATAGATATTTTAAAGAAAGGGCCAGGTATGGTGGCTTATGCCTGTAATTCCAGCACTTTGGGAGGCTGAGGCAGGAGAACTGCTTGAAGCTAGGCATTTGAGACCAGTATGGGCAACAAAGGAGACCTTGTCTCTATTTTTTTAATAATAAGTAAATAAAATGTTAAAAGAAAAACCAGTCAGTATAGTTGGTCATATTAATAAACTAAAGGAAAAATGATCATTTCAATAAATTGAGGAAATGTATTTGACAAAATTCAACACTCAGTCACGATCAAAGAAAGTAATAAAAGAGAAACTTAAATAAGCAAACGGAATAAAAGGTAACTCTCCCAATCTGATAAAAGGCATCTGTTAAAAATCTATAGCTAACATCACACTTAATGGTAAAATGCTGAGTACCTTCCCCCTAATATTGGGGACAAGGATAGGGATCAAGTGCAGGGAATCACACTCTCATCACTACAATTCAACGTTATACTGAAGTTCATAGCTAGTCGGATAAGGCAAGAAAAAAATTAAAGTAATAAAGATAGGAAGGAAAGAGGTAAAACTATATTTACAGATGAAAATGTCGGCTCAGCTAGAAAAGGATTCTAGATTCAAGAAAACCACTATTAGAATAAATTTAGCAAGGTCACAAAATACAAGGTCCATATATAAGAATTATTTATATATGGGCTGGGCGCGGTGGCTCAGGCCTGTAATCCCAGGACTTTGGGAGGCTGAGGCGGGTGGATCACGAGGTCAGCAGATCGAGACCATCCTGGCTAACAGGGTGAAACCCCGTCTCTACTAAAAATTAAAAAAAAAAAAAAATTAGCCGGGCATAGTGGCGGGCGCCTGTAGTCCCAGCTACTCGGGAGGCTGAGGCAGGAGAATGGCGTGAACCCAGGAGGCGGAGCTTGCAGTGAGCTGAGATCGGGCCACTGCACTTCAGCCTGGGAGACAGAGTAACACTCCGTCTCAAAAAAAAAATCATTTGTATTTACATGTATCAGCAGTAGACAATTAGAAGCAAAGTCTTAAAAACTGTCTCATTTATAACAGTGTTAAAAACACAAATGAATTTAACAAAAAAAAAGTGCCAGACCTCTACGTTGAAAATTACAAAGCAATGCTGAGAAAAATTAAGGAAGATCTAAGTAAATGGAGACAGCTACCTACCATGTTCATTAATTGGAAGATTGGATGTGATTCAGTGCAATCCCAAACATAATCACAACTGTACTTTTTGGTAGAAATTGACTGGAAAATCAAAGGACCTATTATATCCAAAGCAATCTTTAAAAGGAACAAATTTGGAAGACTTCAACTACCTGATCTACAGACTTACCAAAGTTACAGTAATCATGATATTGTGGCACTGGTATAAGGCTCAACAAATAAATCAATGAATTAGGAGCAAGAGATCAGACATTGAGTCACACTTATACGGTCATTTGATTTTAGACAAGGATACTAAAGTAATCCATCAGAGAAAGGAAGTTTTTTCAACAAATGGTGATATAAAAAAATTTTTTAACTGACAATAATAAATGTTGATGAGGATATGGAGCAACTCAAATTCTCATACATTGTTGATGAGAGTATAAAGTGGAACTTTGGGAAAAAGGTCTGGTAGTTTATCATAAAGTTAAACACAGAACCTACCTAGTCAACTCAGCAATTCCATACCTAAGTATTTACCCAAGAGGAAAAAAATATATAAATCCCTAAAATGACTTATATTAGTATATTCATAGCAGCTTTATTTACAGTTGCCAAAAAATTAGAAATAGCCCAGGTGTGCATCAACAGTAGAATGAACAAATTAAGCCTTCTAATAGCCTGCTTTCACTTCTGAACCCTTCTGGTACATTATGAAATAACAGCTAGGTTGTTCTTTTAAAATACAAATTATATATCACTTCCCTAACATCCTGTTGTAGTTGGAATAAAGTCTGAACTCTTGCCCTGTCTACAAGGTCCTAAGATCTAGCCTTACTTACCTCATATCCTACCACTTTCCCCGTAAGCCAGCCTTCTATCCCTTGAAAATAATAAACTTCCATTTTCAAGGCTTGCACTTGTTGTTCCTCTATCTCGGGAGCCCTGTATCCAGAATTTTACATAACTCTTTCTCATTACTCTGGCTTTAGTTTAAATGTACCCTCTCCAGACCACCCCCAATTGCCTAGCTGAAGTAGCTTTCTTTTCCCCAATCTCTATTCAGTTACCCTTTCTTATTTCTTCTTTGTACTTACCACAAACTAAAATTACCTTTTGTTATTTATATGCTTGTTGTCTTTCTTCCCAGGGCTCAGAGAAGTGAGGTCTCTGAGCACAGAAACTATGTCCTGTTGACCAACATGTTCCCTAGTACCTAAAAGAATTCTTAATACATGGCAGATACTCAGTAAATACATGTTGACTACTAGTTATTGGTATTCACAAGGTTGTCTTCAAATGTTAACACATTTGGAGACCAATAAACAGTGACATTATTTATATCTTTCTTTCAAAGACTTAATTTAGATATTTGAAGAATTCAAGAAATTTATAAGATCTTTCTTTCTTTTTTTTCAGAGAAGTTTAGCAAGAAATATAAGACATTTCTTAATACCAGCTCAGGCAATTTTCTTCGAGTGGGCATAATTAGTACATTAGTTCTGCCTATATTTGACTTGTGATCCTGTCAAGTTCATCAATTAAACTGTAGACTTCATTTATTCTAATAAAGTCATCACAAATATACCTATTTTTAAAAGTGGGCAAAATACACGAACTAGTAGCTTAGCACATACCTACTGTGATGTTACCCATCTTGCTTTGTAATGTTATATTACCTGCAAAAAAAGAAAAAGATACTTTTATGTACTAGAGACAATCTAGAAAGGAACTGTGATACATAGCAATGCTAAAACATGGATGAATATCTACAATGTTATTTTTGTGGGCAATTTTTCCCAATATCACAAATCCAGTCAAAGATTTAGCTGTAGTTCTGAAATAACTAGGCTTGGGTACCTCTGCAAACCTTCTTTCTCTACTACCAAACCTTAAGCTTTTATAGCATAATTACAAATCACCATACCTACTGGCACAGAGGAAAAACAATACTTCTAAAACCCATAAGTGAAAAAAAATTACTGAAACATAATCACTATACATTTTCAACCTAAATATCAATGTATTTATCAGACCACACAAAGCCAAGTTTTCAACCAAGTAACAGTAAAATATGGTATGGAAAAAAAGAATTATGTTTATTTTTCAGGCCACTTGCCATGTCTATTAAAGTAGTTTCTGGGCCAAGAATTAAAGTGGTTTGAGATATGAATAATGAATACATGGAGGTATGACTAACAAAACAGAACAAAGACGCTTCAAAGCTTTCCATCTTAGTGAAAACTATATGTTTCCCATGATAGGTATGGAATATTGCAACCATTCTTCCCAGCCCCTTTCCCCTAATACCAAAAGTAGTAGGATTATTCTTCATATGTGTGTTTGCATGTATAAGTATTCCTAAAATCAGGAACTCATATTTATCCCACTGAAAATATAAGCAATAATGTTATCTCTTCTAAAGTAATTCCAAAACTACACTAAAAAGTAAAGGAATAACTTTGGCTTCAGAATTAATCTTCAGTAAACTCATTTTATCTCATTTCATATACCTTACGAATACTGACTTGTATCAGTATCTGGGAAAAAGCAAAAAAGGCACTGGATTCATTTACTCAATAGCCAGATGCATCTGATTGCAAAAATCCATCTAAAGGTCTAATATACCATCATATTTCCTGTATGTGAACAAGGAGTATATTTGTGTATGAATAAAAACTTGGTTTGTGTACTGAAGCTTATAGGATTACTATTTTTTTTTTCATATTTTAGATTCAGGGGATACACGTACAGGTTTGTTACCTGGGTATATTGTGTGATGCTGAAGTCTGGGGTACAAATGATCCCATCACCCACGTACTAAGCATAGTACCCAATAGATTTTCAACCCTTGCCCCGTCCCTCCATCCCCCATCTAGTAGACTCCAGTTTCTATTGTTGCCATCCTTATGTCCATGATTATCCAATATTTACTCCCCACTTATTAGTAAGACCATGTGGTATTTGGTTTTCTATTCCTGTGTTAATTCACTTAGGATAATGGCCTCCAATTGCATCCATGCTGCTGCAAAGGATATAATTTTGTTCTTCTTTATGGCCACATAGTATTCCATGGTGTATATGTACCACATTTTCTTTATCCAGTCCACCACTGATGGGCACATAGGTTGATTACATGTCTTTGCTATTGTGAACAGAGCTGCAGTGAACATGTTGAGTGCATGTGTCTTTTTGGAAGAATGATTTATTTTCTTTTGGATATATATCCAGTAATGGGATTGCTGGGTTGAATGGTGTTCTGTTTTAAGTTCTTTGAGAAATCTTCAAACTGCTTTGCACAGTGGCTGAACTAATTTACATTCCCACCAACAGTGTATGAGTGTTCCCCTTTCTCCACAGCCTCGCCAGCGTCTGTTGTTTTTTGACTTATTTTTAATAATAGCTATTCTGACTGGTGTGAGATGATATCTCATTGTGGTGTTGATTTGCATTTCTCTGATGACTAGTGATTTGGGGCAGATTTTCATGTTTGTTGGTTTCTTGTACTTCTTCTCTTGAGAAGTGTCTGTTCCTGTTTTTTGCTCATTTTTAATAGGGTTATTAGTTTTTTGCTTATTGATTTGTTTAACTTCCTTGAAGATTCAAAGGAACAAAGGATATTAAACCTTTGTCAGATGCAGAGTTTGCAAATATTTTCTCCCATTCTGTAGGTTGTCTGTTTACTCTTGTCGATAATTTATTTTGCAATGCAGAAGCTCTTTCATTTAATTAGATCCCACTTGCTTGAACATGGCCTATAAGTGAATCTGAAGGGGTGACTCTAAAACCTTTTGTTAAGACCCCAGAAAGATGGTGGTACCTCATGGTATTAATCAGTTACACCAAAAAAAATATTTTAAAAAGATTAAGGCCTCACAGATCCTCTCAATCAAATAGACCTAGAAAGCTTGAGGGCATTAACCTCAATATTGCTGCAGAAACCCATATTTTGAAAAGATTTTTGGGTGTGGCTTTTGTCTAATGGAATGAAAGCCAGTGAGATTCACAGAAGACTGACAAAGTTTTTGAGACAATTATATCAGTAAACATTGCCAACTTGGACTGAAGGGGGGAGTGACAGTACAAAGTGAAATGAGACCACTGGGCCCTCAGAATTCTACTAGCAGGAAGCAGACTGAGAAAACTACTCAACTGTAAAGATGTGCTGCATTTCCTAAAAAAGGATGAATGACTTAGAGGGTGGAACCAAGAGCTCAGTGGTCAAAACCTAGAACCATGAAGAATTATTCCCAGGCCTTGAGATCTAATAAAAGAACCTCCAACATTTGCCCACCTGAAAACATCACTATGGATCAGTGACCCCTTTGTACCTCCCATTTCAACAAGAAAGTCCACAGTCATTATCCAATGCCTGTCCACTCTGTTTGGTGTGTAGGTGATGTGTGTGTGTGTGTGTGTGTGTGTGTGTGTGTGTGTGTGTTTGGGGGGTGGGTAGACAACTTGTCTCTTTAGTTCACCAGTCTTCAGATTCACACCTGAGGAGCTTCATTTTCAACTGGAGCTGATTTTGATGCAGAGATTCTGGTCTTTCAGCTGATGCATGATGGGATGATACTTTTGGGAACCTTGGGAGGAAGAGAGTATATTTTGCATGTAGGAAGGACATGAAACATTGGAGGGCCAGAGGACACAGTGGCTATCCAAAACCTCATAGAATATCTGGAAAGATGCACACACAAAAAGTTAAAAATCAGTATATATTAATAATTTTAATATCCTAAGTGGACAGCATGACTCAGATGCCACAGCACTTATGGAAAAGAGACTAAAATGACCTAGCTTGGACAGGGAGGTTTAGTCATATAGAAGGTATCACTTGAGCTGAAATTTGAAATGTGAGTAAAATGTTAATATGCTGAGAAAAAAAAAATTTCCTGGGAAAATAAATCCTATAAGCAAATGTGAAAAAGCAGAACTATACATACTATGTTTAAATAATGCAGATCAGATAGGCTGGAGCAATGAGGCAAGTCTATGAGGACAAGAATCACATCTTTCTTATTTAGCTTCATATCTGGGAACTTAGCACAATGCATAGTACATAGTAAACACAATTATTTTGTGAACAAATAAAAAGTTTGGAAAAGTAGGCAAAGAGCAACGTGGAACCACAGAGTGCTAAATCTACTGACTATCCTACACCAAAAATGTCAGTGAAGAATTTCAAGATGGATAAAAATATAAGAAAACCATGCTTTAAGGAGATTCCCCTAGTGTGAGACAGTGGGTGTTGCCATACTCAGCATTCTCTTTACTGCTTGTTGTGGTTTGAATGTTTCCCCAAAGTTCATGTGTTGGAAACTTGGTCCCCAATGCAGCAATACTGTGAGGTGGGACCTTTGGGAGTTAATTGAGTCATGAGGGCTCTGCCCTCATTAATGAATTAACCCATTCATGAATCAATGGATTAATGTGTCATGGAGGGAGTGGGTTAGCTATCACAAGAGTGGGTCTGTTATAAGATCCAGTGTGGGTGTGTCTCATGCAGCCTCTCTCCATGTGAGGCCTGTGCCATTTCATGACTCTGCAGAGCCCCTATCAGCAAGAAGGCTCTCACTAGATGCGGCTCCTAGACCTCAGACTTCTCAGCCTCCAGAACTGTAATATATAAACTTTAAAAATCACTCAGTCTCAGGTATTCTATTATAGCAACAGAAAACAGACTAAGACACTGCTCTAACTCCTAAACAATAAAAGATGAAGCAGAGAGGTCCCTGATATTTGTAACTTTATTAATAAAGAACTATGATAAAGTTTAACAGTCATTTAGCTAGTGAATCCAGTCACCTACTCATCAAGGCAATGGAGGTTTATTGTTTTACACTAGTCTTTAATAATGCAGTAAAAATGTACTTTTTTAAAAATAAAAGTATGGTCTTTTTTAAAAGGCCAATCATTAGTGCTTGTCACAAAAGTGAGGAGGTCTTAAGAAAATAATGATTCTTTGAACCAGAAAATAGAAGTTTTAGATCTATACGAAATGAGGATTAGTTGATTATAGTGGGACCTATAGAGTCTCAGATAACATTCTTCATGAATGTTAGAGTCCTACTGTATACTAAAAGCATAATGGAGCAACAACAACAAAAACCCAAGGAATTAAGGAATCATTTCAAATACTGTATAGTTATATACTACATACACTTCAAAATATTTTTGTCAATTCTAAATAAAACAGTAAACAAAAACTTATTTTCAACTCATATCAAAATATTTAGAAAATCTCTACCTTAAGCAGAAATATTCTAAAGTCATTAGAAAACACAAAATGGATGCCTTGCCTCAAATGCATAGTGGAATAAAGTATTATATTTAAAAGTATACAAAGCAACAAAATGGGTATTATTAGCAAAATTTTCTATATTTTGGTTTCACTTACTTCATATCACTGAAAATAATAAATTAATTATTTGAGAGGAGTAAATCTTAGTAAAAGTTTCTTTCCAATAAAGCAGACACCAGATGGTCTGTAATAACTATGTGTGCTTACCCTACTCTCAAGTTATATAACTTTTCCACAAATCCCAGTATTTGAGAAAATAGATAGTTTTTCTTAGCTTGTAACCTTTCATTCTAGCATGGTCAGAGGAAAAAAATATGTAATCAATTTAAAGATAAACATTGGTTTATTTTTCTTCACCAAAAGAAATGTGATTATGGTTAAAGCACATATAACTCTTATAATCCAAACAGAGTAATCAAGTATCCTTAAAGATTAAGTCATTTTGTGTTTTTTGGTGGGTAGGGTTGGGGAGGTGGGAAGAAAGACACTTGTATTTGCAAGCCACAGTGCTAAATGTTAAGAAAATAGAGATGAATAAAACATAATCGTTGCTCTTGAGTTTATGATTAGGCAAGGATTTATAGAAAACCAGAGATGAGGCAAGATGCTTTAGCTGAGGACTGAAAGATTTAAAAAGTCAAGAAGATTTTTAAAAAGGTAGGAAAAGCATTTCAGGCAGAATATAAACAGTATGATCAGTATGATCAAAGGCTCTGATCAAGAACTCAGAGTTATAAAACAGGTAAAAATGTGTATAGGAAAAAAGACTAATTCTGGAGACAAAGCATAGTGTCAGAAGAGGGAAAAGGGAAGTTGGACACGTCACTAAGGCAGTAGAAAACGGTCTGAGTAAGAGAATGACATGTTCAATGTGCATTACTAATAAACTACTTTAGCTGCAGTGAGGAGAAATGGATCTGAAGAAGGCAAAGCTGGAGGCAAAGATATTGCTAATATCAAGGCAAGAGGTCACAAGGGTCTAAAACAGAAGTGTAGAAATTAGCAGGAAAAAGGTAAGATACATTGAAGAACTATTTAGGAGATGAAACGTGCCTAAACTTGGTAGTTGATTAGATGTAGGAGATGAGAAAGAAGCAGCAAGTTAAGACCACTGCCAGGTTTATAGCATTGGAATTGGGAACATGGCAATATCAGAAACAGCAAATGAAAATAAGGAAAGAGGACACATTACAGATGACGTTCAGGGACTGGGAAAGAAGGGGAAAAAGCTAGAAATGTTGATCCAAATGGCTATGTCTACCTGCCAGATGGATGTACAAATTAGTCAGGGCTAGAGACATAGATTTGAATAATCAGATGTGAAACACCCTTGTAAGGGTAGTTCAGACTCAAAAGTATATAAGATGCCCAAGGAAAATATGTAGAGAAAGAACAATAGGACAAGGATGAAATCCTGGAGAATACCAATTATCACAGAGGTGAAAAGAGAAGGAATATATAGACATTTGTGAAAGAGCAATTATAAATATACGATAGAGACTGCCAGTGCCCATTAATATTTGTATGCCTCTCTTCGTCAAAAGAGTACTGCTAAACTATGTATCTCAGCCTTTGCAGTTAGATAAAGCCATTTGAAAATATTCTGTCCAAAGATCTATGGGCAGAAGTAATATATGTACTTCTAGGCCTGGTTTCTGAAACTTCTTCCATGATCCTCTATGCTATCTCATTCTTTAAGGAAGATTTTGAAGTCACAAACAGGATGGCAGCATCACCTTTACAGGACAAGTCTCTGAATGTCTCTAGGGAGCTGCACTTAGGACAGACACTGTAGGAAATATCAATATTTTGTGTCAGAGGTCTAAACCCTGAAAAACCTACATGGTTTGCACCACACACAAAAAAGCTGTAATTCCTGTCTAGTATTTCATATAAAAAAGTTGTGGCCAGGCGCGGTGGCTCAGGTCTGTAATCCCAGCACTTTGGGAGGCCGAGGCGGGCGGATCACCTGAGGTCAGGAGTTCGAGACCAGCCTGGCCAACATGGTGAAATCCTGTCTCTACTAAAAAATACAAAAATTAGCTGGGCGTGGTGGCAGGCACCTTAATCCCAGCTACTTGGGAGGCAGAGGCAGGAGAATTGTTTGAACCTGGGTGGCACAGGTTTCAGTGAGCCGAGATCGAGCTATTGCACTCGAGCCTGGGGGACAAGAGTGAGACTTCTCTCAAAAAAAAAAAAAAAGTTGTATGTGTCCAGATTCGAAATTAAGTATCAAAATAACCAAATTAAAACCTCATAATGACCTAGGCTAGGAATAAATACTAGAATTTCAATCATGAAAAGATCTATTTAATCCAATAAAAGCTTCCATGTTTTAAAATTGTATATTATTTCTGACTTTCTAAGTTTACAAAGCAGATTTATAAGTTTATCAGTGACTACAAGCCCTTCTTAAAGCAGATTGGGACATTTCTTCTGAAATTTTGAGTGCTATCAAAGTTATCACCTGTGTTTCATACAGTTCATGTAAATTGTACTTCTTGAAAATTTCAAAAATAAAAAAGTAGTTACTAAAGGAAAAGTTTATGCATATATGCCAAATCTTTGAAGAACAAAGGACTTTTGAAGTGCAGAGAAAATAAGAGAACTAATACTCAGCAATTTATCTAGCAAGATATGTTTCCAAAGAACTTAAAATGGAGCCTAAGTTACATAGGAAATCTAAATATTTAAAACAGAGTTTTATTCATTAATCACTATTCCAAATCATAAGTTTTTAAAATGCACAAAAACAAGTAACATGAACACTCTTACATCTTAATCACATCAATGTGTTTAAATTATAGGTTATAAATAAAACCAATCCTAGCAAACCATTTCAAGGAAGTTTTTCATTGTCTCCAATAGAGTCAGGATACCATATTTATATTTAAAAATGTATTTTGTGGGGTACATATAAATACATGCATGTATTATACATGCATAGCATTCTTTAAAAAGTATCAATATTCAAGTATCAGAATTTAATAAAGTATTATTCATATAAAACAAAATTTAATTTTTGATTATTTAGAAGGAAATCAAGATAGTAAACTGTCATAAAATTTTACATCTAAACACAAGCTATCCAAGGACCTATTCTCCCACTAGATTCCCATCGCCAGAAAGTGAATATTTAATAAGTCATTGAATAAACTGGTTTATTCTGTAGAAGGCATACACACTTAATAGATGTGATTCAACCAAATGTACAAATAGGAAATATGACTAGTCAATTAGCTTACTCAGTTTCTTACATATAAAATATAGTTAGCTTACATATAAAATATGTGATCTTACATATAAAATCTTACATATAAAATATAGTTAGCTATACTTAAAAATTTCACTTAAAAAAACACTTAAGATAAATTATTTTCTTCTCCAAATATAGGAATCAACTTGCAAGGCAAGGAAAGATATATTGCTCTTTTCATTACTCTTTTCCTCATTAACGGGCATGCTCTAAGTACTCGGCACTAGTATGTTATGCACTAGTATGTTATGCACTAGTATGTTAGATGTTGCTTTGTCATCAGGGTATATAAAAAAATTGAAAATGCAGACAAAAAATAAATTTCATGCTCTTGCTTCATTTCATGGAAGACTTAGAAGCCACACACTTAAGACAGTACCATCACTTTTATGGAAGGAGTCCAATTCCTGAATGCCACCACGGAGCTAAGCCTAAACACTGTAAGGAACATCTACATTTTCGGTTATAAAGCACAATAAATGTCCTGAAACTAAAGGAAGTTATAATGTAGAACATAGCTGAAGCAGTGCATCTGTGTTATAGTACTGTCTTCCTGGAGGAAACATCTCTAGAGTAAGCCAGGAAGCCCTCAAAGTGATGATGGAATTTGGGGTTGCAATCAAGTTCACTGTTTAAAAACCTCTCCTAGAAAGCCAAGAAACTAGGATCAAATCCTTGCTATTCCACTAATTAACTTGTGGAGTTGAGAGTAAACAATTAGACATTTTTAAGTCTAGTTTTCCTCATCTGTAAACAGCCAATCGTTCATTAAGTAAAAGGGGCTGGCCAATTTAGGCACTCAATACATATTTGCTTTCAACCTCCCACCCACCCACTACTCGACAAGTGGAGTTTGTAGGCACAAACTCTAAAATCTACCAAAAAGAAAGTTACTGCATTATATTTGTGTATACATGGTTTTTACAACATCTATATGTTGGGGTTTTTTTTCTGCTCTATCTGGAAAAAAATTAGTTTAAGCCTTGCTTATAAGAAAAAAGATGCTAAAGTAAATAAATCCTGGACAAGAATGCATATATTCTCAGTTTGTTTTCTGTAAGTCAGATGTTTAGAAATAGCAATGTATTTTCCCGTAAAAACAAGTTTTAAGATTCTCAAGCCAGTTTATTTAAATATAGCCAAAATATATACCTAATTTGTGTTATATAACCATTAGCATTTAGAACAAAGAATTCATTGAAATATATATCCAGAGTTCTACGTTGGGAAGATCTTGGGAGAAATAACTCCCGCAAAAATTCCAGGAGCTAGAAAACTGGGACTTACTTTCACCAGCTATGACTAATTTCACCCACCAGGACGTGACACTAAAACACTGCCTACTTTCCTGTACCCCTCCCATCCCAAACCCCAAACTACAAACTCCAAAAGCATGTTCATGCAATAATCCCTTAGGATAAGGATGGAAATAGAGGTGACAGAGGAGAGGAAGGCAAGAAACTTAGATGTGCCTGAAGGGTGATTTTTTAAAAGTCGAGGCACTGGGGTGTGTCCATGGAATGAAGAGGGGTTTCCTGTCTTATTTCTCCCTTGTATATGCTGAAAAAACAAAGCAGAGTGAGGGTCAAGGACTAGGTGGAGAAAGCAAGGCTGAACATGGAAGCTTTTCTACAGTTACTTTTTTTTTTTTTTTTTTTTTTTGGAGACGGAGTCCGCTCTGTCGCCCAGGCTGAGTGCAGGGCCGGATCTCAGCTCACTGCAAGCTCCGCCTCCCACGGGTTTAGCCATGCTTCTGCCTCAGCCCTCCCGAGTACGCCTGGACTACAGGGCGCCCCGCACGACGCGCGCGGCCGGCGTAGGTTTTGTGTGAGGCTTTTTAGTATGAGACGGGCACGCGCGCTTGGCCACCGGTGGTTCAAGCGCGCGGCGAAGGGAAGAGCTCGATCTCCTGACATCGTGATCCGGCCCAGCTCAGGCCTCCCAAACAGTGCTGGGATTACAGGCTTGAGCCCACCGCGCCCGTTACTTCTGTTAAAGTAACCATAATTTGAAATTGGATTAAATTTTCCCTTCCCCTACTCCTTCTCATTGCTGTACTAGTATTACAAAAGAAGCTGTGAGAAACAACTAAAAGAGTTCGTTGCATTGAGGCAGGGTGATAATGGACCACTGGAAATGAAGTGGGAAGTCACATCCCAAAGGGGATGGTAGAGACTGAGAAAATAAGAAAGTATATTTAATCCTTCTACTCTGAGTTCTTTAACGACAGGTTTCATTTCCTGCCCAACTTTGCACCCTTGGTGCCTGGAAATCTGGCACACAGTAGGTGGTCAATAAATGTGTCAAATGAATGAATAAATATAACTGTAGTGGATGCTGTATTCCTCATCCAGATCCCCCATCATAACTGAAGGGCTTATTTTCCTAGCTATTGGGAGTACTGCTGGCAGACAGCCCTCAGCTGTCAGCCCTCTTTGGGAATTACCTAGGGAAGAAGAGCCACTTCCGCCCAAGATCATACTCCTACCTGGGGCAGCTTGCATCTAATGATTGGGGATATAAATGTCCAGCTCCTCTCACCCCAACTTGAGACAACTCTGAGGGACCATCCCAGCTTCAGAGCTCTCCGTGTGGGTTACTGAAACTGTATCATAGTCCAACTTCTCCCATGGAAATCTGGCTTTCTTCCTTTACATGGCATTGGTCCCAGGAGGCCTCCCTAGTAAATTCGCTGTGCTCAAATTTCCATCTCAGAGTGTCTGCTTTCAGGGAAATTCAACCTGAAACAATAGTCCAAAAGAGGACCTAGATTTAAACCAGCTAAGGAAAGGTACCTGATTTCATATTAAAGGTCAGTAAATATAAAAAGGCTTTATTAAGGCTAAGGAATTAACTTTGTTTTCTAGCAATGTATTTCCATTTTAGCTACTTTAAGTAATCAACAGACCTAGAGTACTTTGAGGACTGCTTCAAAAAAGACCACCTGTTTTACTGCCATGTAGGCAATTAATGATAAACTGTACCAAATTCAATTTATCTAACTTAAAAGAATGCAAAGAAAGAAACACTATGAATTTAGTGTAAACATGGTGTAAAGCATTGCAGAGAACAGAGCTGCTTTTCCTGTGGATGTTAATCCACATCTGACTTGATAAGGAATTGTTTCTCCACTAAAAGCTACTAAATACATTAAGCACTGTACTTTTCATTATGATTAAGATAGTTAGAAATGCAATGCTTATATAAAAGTCACTTTTAAAATATGAAGAGTTACAAATTACCAGATCTACTTAATGTACAACTGAATAAAAAAGAAATAAATGAATAAGTAACAACACCATTTGCTTCATCTGGATACAGCTCCATATGAACTTAAGCTATTTTGGGTTCAAACATTACCTTAACCTTGTAAGAATGCTTGAGGTTTAACCATTAAATTGAGGCTCAAGAGCTATTTCAAGCATATAAGTATGCTTTTTTAAAATATTTTTTTAGAAGACTACTTGCCAAATTGCTACATAGCATGATTAGCACTAACCATGCTTTCTAATGCCACTCTGTAACTCTCGCTCACAACTAAAATCTGAGGGTTTTGCCAGAGTGTACAGATACCAATATCAGGCTTTACTATAGAGGTGAAATGAGTGGACCATATATGGAAAAAGTCTGAATCTGTACTTCCTGGAATATGGCCCAAAAGGCATTTAGCAGATGTTTTATCCTGGATTAGTGATTATTAATTCTATCTGTATATATTTCAGAAAACATACCTGGATTTGAATCATCTGCTCTGTGGAAATTCAAGAAGCAGTCTGAGTGACACTGAACACATGCATGCCCTTTGCCATATTACCTCATCATTATACTCTTCTTGTTTTCCTTCAGTAATACAAACATTAACTATGTAATATTTCTTGCAGAGACAGGATTTAGAAATCACAAGAGGATACTTATCAAAGAAAATGGAAACAACAGGGTGCTGAGAAAACCTGGTGCCAGTACAAATGCACACAAAACATTTAAAACAAAATTAGTATCAGAGTTGCTATAATTACATTCCACCAAATGTTTCATTAATTTAACCCTCAGCTTTCTTATGTTAACATAAAAGCAATCACTCAGTACCCATCTTTACCTAACACTGCTTTTACTTCATCTCCTGCATATATTTCCTTGCTATTTGTTTCCTATTGTAAGAAAACACAGGCTGGATGCAGTGTGGCTCACACCTGTAATCCCAGCACTTTGGGAGGCCAAGGGGGTGGATCACTTGAGCCCAGGAGTTTGAGACCAGCATGGGCAACATGGCAAAATCCCATCTCCACTAAAAATACAAAATTTAGCTGGACGTGGTGGCACACACCTGTAGTCCCAGCTTCTTGGGAGGCTAGGGTGGGAGAGTCACCTGAACTTGAAAGGTAGAGGTTGCAGTGAGCCAATATCATGCCACTGCACTCCAGCCTAGGCAACAGAGCAAGACTCTGTCTCAAAAAAAAAAAAAAAGAAAAAAGAAATGCATTAAAAATTAGAATTACTATTAGTTCCATATATAACAGCATAATCTTTAATCTCTTGCCCAAATAAAATTAAATTAGCTTTATGAGTCATTTTATTTTTATGTTTTTTTAAAAGATGGTTAGTCTGCATTTCATTATTTAAAGGGCCAGTTTCCTGATCCTTTTTCAACTAGAGTCATCTCTTAAAATTTATACTATGTGGAAAGTCTGAGATGTATCATGCCTTTGTCAGCTTACCATGAACACTTCCTAATGTAATATCCCCAGCAGCAGAAGACAGAAATGATGATTCTGTATAAAGATACTTGGCTTTCAGCAAACCATCTTCAGTAGATACAGTAACAGAACTTCCCTGCAGTTTATCTATGGTAACAGCCTAGTAAGAGAAATACTAATCAGTTCATTATAAAACAAAGACTGGTAAAAAGCCAAAATGCTACCTGTGGAATTAGTGGGTAACTACATAAAATGTTACTACCTAGTACACAATCACTTTATTGACTCTGATTCCCTACCTCTAATTATGAGATTCTGAGAAATAGTACATTCTCTGTAGAATATGGAATAGATCCAATATATTCCCCCATTGACTTATGTCTCCTTTAATTTCTCTTAATAATGTTTTATATGTCCTATATAAAATTCTTAATCTTTTATTAGATTTATTCCTCTTAGATATTTTTAAGTGCTATTGTACAAGGTATCTTTTAAAATGTCATTTTATCCTAATTGACCTTGTATTCGATCTTAATCCAACAACTTGACTAAACTCACTAATCCTAATAATTTATCTGTACTTTTAAAAATTATATATGTGTTACTATACTGTCTACAAGTGATGGCTTCATTTCCTCCCTTCCAATCCTTATATTAATACTTTTTTTCCTGCTTTTTCCTTCTTTTTCTTGCCTTAACCATCTGTCTCAGGCCCCCAATTCAACAGTGAATAGCAGCTAGCAGAAGCAATGGGATAGCAGGCATCCTTGTCTTATTCCTGTTCTCAAAAGAAAAGTTTACAACATTTCACCATTAAGCATGATGTTTGCTATAGATATTTTAAAATAATTTTATCAGATTAAGGACATTCCCTTCTATTTCAACTTTGTTTTATTGTTTTTGCTATTTAAATCATGAATAGGTTTTGAATTTTAGCACATACTTTATCTGATTCTATTGATTTATCATGATTTATCTGTTAGTACATTAATGTAGTGAATATACTATTATTTCTAGAACTTTTCCACTTGACCTCTAATAAGGCGGTAGCTTTCCACCAAACTAAATGGAAGGAATTTAAATTTACCTATTTAATGACAGAACAAAAGTAGATTTAAAATCAGTACCTTCCTGACAGAGGTATTGCTATAAATTTTCTTTTCTACATGAAAAGAAAAAATTTTCATTTAGTTATTTTGAATATACATAAACACATATACGTAGTTCTTACAAATAATGAAAACCAAATTTTAAGGAAGTACTGGGGCTTTGTAGCCCAGACTGAAAGGAAAACTGACAACTATGTCATCTATTCACCAAATAGTCAGACAAAATGGGTTTCTGTTCTTTGTTATGTTATAAAACTAAACTTACACACTAAAATTAATACAATTTAAAACAGCCATGTAGAATAATGATGCTATTATTTATAGTGCTCATTTGATTCTCACAATCTTGTTAAGTGGACAAAGCAAATATCACCATCCTGTTTGCTGAATAATGAAACAGTCTCAGGGAAGCTAACTGGTAGGTCTAGAACTGGTCAAGTTATCTTTCCTGTGATTCCTTTACCTTTATTATCATCATCATGGTAAGCATTACATTAGACTTAGCTATGTGCCAGTGGTTGTTTTAAGTACTTTACCTGTATTAACTCATTTAATCCTCTTAATAGAGGATTTTTTGAGTTAGTTCTATTACTATTATCCAATTTTCCAAAAAACTGAGACACACAGAGGTTAGGTAATTTGTCCAGTTATAGAGCTTAGTGAATGGTGGAGCCAGAATTCAAACACAGGTGGTTTGGCTCTCAATATATTCTGTGCTCTTAACTAATTCACTGTGTTTGTCTCTCAAATATCCAAATCACATTTGTATGAAAGTTGTATATTAAAAGTTAATAGATTTCACAAGTATTTTATGTTTTATAAAACTACAAACTTAGAATTATACATTAAAATCAATACTATATATAATAAAATAGAAAAAAAACCTAGACTGATTCTTTAGTACATAACAAAACTCAATCAAGAAATAAAATGATATAATAACAAGTAAAATACATGAATATTCAATAAACCATAAACATTGGAACAAATAAATGAGAGGAAACAGTAGCCAAGATATTCAAAGTAGCAAATGATTAAGATTTTAAATTCTTTAATATTTATATTTGATTATAAATGTTACAGTATTCTAGTAACTTATTTCAATAACATTAGCCATCATTTACTGAGTTTGAAGGGGCTGTAAACTTGTCTAATTTCCCTCTTGCACCTCCAAGACCACAGCAATCTAAAAGTAAAACTAAATGCCATCTCAAAAAAGCTGCAGTATAAGGCCACACAGTGTCTTTCAACACTTTCCTAGTTTAATTTACAGAGTATTTTAAATGTTTAGGTTTGAACAACCTCCCACGGGGTCTGAGAGAAAGGTGATGGAAGGTAAAACAACAGAAACAATTACTGTTATAATCTACCTTGTTTAATTATGCCAATAATAATCTACATATAAAATATGCTCATAACTCCTCCCCACCAATTATCTGAAAATAAAGCTGACTATGGAATTTAGCAAATTTGTAGGAAGGTGAAGGAAGATAAAACAACAGAAACAATTACTGTTATAATCTATCTTGTTTAATTATGCCAACAATAATCTACATACACAATATGCTCACAACTCTTCCACACCAATTATCTGAAAATAAAGCTGACTATGGAATTTAGCAAATTTATAGGAAACAAAAGGCTCTTGCAAATTGTGTAAGTGTAAGATAAAAGGAAACTTTTCTCAAAGCTACATTATCAATCACATATTTTAAATGACAATTTATAATTCCAAAATTACACCTTTACTCTTAATACTATGCTAAATGACCAAAGGCTACAAAAGGAGTTGATTAAAAAATACAAACTATCTTCCTATAACAACTAAAATCCCAATAGCTGCTAAAACAAAAAAAGGCTAGGAGAGAGCAGTCAAGCTATCTAATGGTGCCACCTGGTGGAAAATACCGAAGAAAGTTGAGTTTTGAAACACCCCTCAACTTGCCTAAGGGTGAAGTAAAAGGTCTTAGAAAATACTCAAATAAACCTAACACAAGAAAATCCAATCCAGTTACTAGTGATATTACTTAATGATCTATTTTAATCTACGCTCATAAAATAAAAGTCTTTTCAGAACTAGAGTTAAATAGTAAGCATTTAAGTTTTATTGATTAGGAACTAAGTAACTGTCAAAAGTATTAAACCACAAACTAAAACTTAAGTTGTATATTATTTAATCCCTTCCATTTCAAATTTGAATTTACTTATGAACTAAAATGCATTAAAAAGGGAATGTTATGCTACGAACTTTGTAGAACCTACCCACTTGGTGAGCCAAATGGAAGCAAAGTTGCAATTCGTAAAAAAAAAAAAAAAAAAAAAAAAAANTAAATCATGAATAGGTTTTGAATTTTAGCACATACTTTATCTGATTCTATTGATTTATCATGATTTATCTGTTAGTACATTAATGTAGTGAATATACTATTATTTCTAGAACTTTTCCACTTGACCTCTAATAAGGCGGTAGCTTTCCACCAAACTAAATGGAAGGAATTTAAATTTACCTATTTAATGACAGAACAAAAAGTAGATTTAAAAATCAGTACCTTCCTGACAGAGGTATTGCTATAAATTTTCTTTTCTACATGAAAAGAAAAAATTTTCATTTAGTTATTTTGAATATACATAAACACATATACGTAGTTCTTACAAATAATGAAAACCAAATTTTAAGGAAGTACTGGGGCTTTGTAGCCCAGACTGAAAGGAAAACTGACAACTATGTCATCTATTCACCAAATAGTCAGACAAAATGGGTTTCTGTTCTTTGTTATGTTATAAAACTAAACTTACACACTAAAATTAATACAATTTAAAAACAGCCATGTAGAATAATGATGCTATTATTTATAGTGCTCATTTGATTCTCACAATCTTGTTAAGTGGACAAAGCAAATATCACCATCCTGTTTGCTGAATAATGAAACAGTCTCAGGGAAGCTAACTGGTAGGTCTAGAACTGGTCAAGTTATCTTTCCTGTGATTCCTTTACCTTTATTATCATCATCATGGTAAGCATTACATTAGACTTAGCTATGTGCCAGTGGTTGTTTTAAGTACTTTACCTGTATTAACTCATTTAATCCTCTTAATAGAGGATTTTTTGAGTTAGTTCTATTACTATTATCCAATTTTCCAAAAAACTGAGACACACAGAGGTTAGGTAATTTGTCCAGTTATAGAGCTTAGTGAATGGTGGAGCCAGAATTCAAACACAGGTGGTTTGGCTCTCAATATATTCTGTGCTCTTAACTAATTCACTGTGTTTGTCTCTCAAATATCCAAATCACATTTGTATGAAAGTTGTATATTAAAAGTTAATAGATTTCACAAGTATTTTATGTTTTATAAAAACTACAAACTTAGAATTATACATTAAAAATCAATACTATATATAATAAAAATAGAAAAAAAACCTAGACTGATTCTTTAGTACATAACAAAACTCAATCAAGAAATAAAATGATATAATAACAAGTAAAATACATGAATATTCAATAAACCATAAACATTGGAACAAATAAATGAGAGGAAACAGTAGCCAAGATATTCAAAGTAGCAAATGATTAAGATTTTAAATTCTTTAATATTTATATTTGATTATAAATGTTACAGTATTCTAGTAACTTATTTCAATAACATTAGCCATCATTTACTGAGTTTGAAGGGGCTGTAAACTTGTCTAATTTCCCTCTTGCACCTCCAAGACCACAGCAATCTAAAAAGTAAAACTAAATGCCATCTCAAAAAAGCTGCAGTATAAGGCCACACAGTGTCTTTCAACACTTTCCTAGTTTAATTTACAGAGTATTTTTAAATGTTTAGGTTTGAACAACCTCCCACGGGGTCTGAGAGAAAGGTGATGGAAGGTAAAACAACAGAAACAATTACTGTTATAATCTACCTTGTTTAATTATGCCAATAATAATCTACATATAAAATATGCTCATAACTCCTCCCCACCAATTATCTGAAAATAAAGCTGACTATGGAATTTAGCAAATTTGTAGGAAGGTGAAGGAAGATAAAACAACAGAAACAATTACTGTTATAATCTATCTTGTTTAATTATGCCAACAATAATCTACATACACAATATGCTCACAACTCTTCCACACCAATTATCTGAAAATAAAGCTGACTATGGAATTTAGCAAATTTATAGGAAACAAAAAGGCTCTTGCAAATTGTGTAAGTGTAAGATAAAAGGAAACTTTTTCTCAAAGCTACATTATCAATCACATATTTTAAATGACAATTTATAATTCCAAAATTACACCTTTACTCTTAATACTATGCTAAATGACCAAAGGCTACAAAAGGAGTTGATTAAAAAATACAAACTATCTTCCTATAACAACTAAAATCCCAATAGCTGCTAAAAACAAAAAAAGGCTAGGAGAGAGCAGTCAAGCTATCTAATGGTGCCACCTGGTGGAAAATACCGAAGAAAGTTGAGTTTTGAAACACCCCTCAACTTGCCTAAGGGTGAAGTAAAAAGGTCTTAGAAAATACTCAAATAAACCTAACACAAGAAAAATCCAATCCAGTTACTAGTGATATTACTTAATGATCTATTTTAATCTACGCTCATAAAAATAAAAGTCTTTTCAGAACTAGAGTTAAATAGTAAGCATTTAAGTTTTTATTGATTAGGAACTAAGTAACTGTCAAAAGTATTAAACCACAAACTAAAACTTAAGTTGTATATTATTTAATCACTTCAATTTCAAATTTGAATTTACTTATGAACTAAAATGCATTAAAAAGGGAATGTTATGCTACGAACTTTGTAGAACCTACCCACTTGGAGAGCCAAATGGAAGCAAAGTTGCAATCTTACACTTTTATCTGAATCATGAGTTTCTATATTTCCATAAACTGTTCCCAGACAGATCACTTTGCCTCCTTTTGTTTGAACATGCAATTTTTGACCCTGAAAGACAAATTAAAAAATACATATAGTGAAAAAGAGAGTAAGTTTGACTTACACTAGTGAAACATTTTCAACATTTCTTTATTAATACTGACAAGGCAACAAAAGAAGAATAAGGAATGATATAGAAACTCACTGCTTCGAATAATGACATCATCTGGAAAAAAATGTCAACTGCTGTTAAAGGGGTTAAATAAGCCACCCGGACTCAAAGGGAAAAACAAGAGATACTTGGGTATTCTGGTAGCTTCACTGAAGAAGGACTTGAACCTTTCTCTTTAAAAAAAATAAGAAAAAAAAAAAAAAAAAAAAAATGCCAGGCATGGTGGCACATGCTTGTATTTCCCAGCTATTTGGGAGGATCACTTGAGCCCAGATGTTTGAGGATTCAGTGAGCTAGGATCATGCTACTTGCACTATGGCCTGGGCAACACATGAAGACCCTGTCTCTTTAAAAAAAAAAAAAAAAGTCTGTATTATAGCACAGTTAACTATGTTATGTCCAGAGACATGAGTCTGAAGTCAAATTATAGTTAATATACTCCTTATCAAATATGTGATAAGCCTTTGAAAAGACTATCCCCAAAGCACTTGTTGTTTTTATTTTTTAATTACTTTTATGTACAGAAAACTCAACAGTGTACACTTAACCCAGTTTAGTGGCAAGTTCTTTAGCCTTTGCCTTTTCGAGCTTGGCAATGTGAGCCACAGACTTGGAACCTAGGACACTGCCGCCCCAGTGATGGTGGATCTCATCATATCTGTCGTTGTAATTGGTCCCAATAGCTTCCACCAGCTTAGCCAAAGCTCCTTTGTCTTCCGAGTTAACCTGTGTGAAGTCAACAATGGTGTAGGTCTTCCTGTGAACTAGACATCCCAGTATTGCCTTCCCCTTGATAATACAGGACAATGTCCTGTCCATTTTATGACATAGGACGGGCAGGAAAACAATCAGCTCGATGGGATCCATGTCGTGCGCAATCACCACCAGCTGAGCTTTCTTGTTACCCACCAATGTGGTGACGGTGTTAACTCCTGCTCGAAAGACAGGTGGTCTCTCAGTGGGGAGGTCCCTTTGGCCGCAACTTTCTTCTTGGCCCGGGCCAACAGCCTCTGCTTCTTCTCTTGCTTTGTGTCTGGTCTGTATTTGTGGGCCAGCTTAAGCAACTGAGTAGCTGTTTGGCCGTCTAGGGCCTGGGTGAACTGGTTAATTGCAGGTAGCACTTTCATCTGCTTATAGAGGATGGCTCTCTGCCGCTGCAACCTGATATAGCGGGGCCATTTCACAAAGCAGGTGAGGTATCTTTTGGGCTGGATGTCCTGTCCAATGCCAAAATTCTTAGGCCTTTGCTCAAACAGGGGATTCACTGATTTCTTGGCCTCCTGCTTCTTCACAAAAGCAGGGACCAGAGCCAACTTCTTCCCCTTGGCCTCCTTTCCTTTCGGCATCTTGGACAATAGGAGGAGCACACTTGTTGTTTTAAGTCAAGAACTCTTAACCAAGCTCACATGAACTTACAAAATTGTAAGCAAAATTTCATAGACATGTGCATTTTTTTCTTAAGGAGACAATTATTAGATTTTCTAAGAGGTCTAAGGTTCAAAATAATAAGAGCTACTGTTATAATTTAAAGTTCATGTAATTCCCAAAAAAATGTGAAATTGATTATAAAATTTTTAAAAACATAAAACCAAATAGTTAAATGTTTAAATAAATCAGAAATTATTTAGAAAACAAATTACACTGCATTTAAAAACTGCAAATATGTGACATTCAATTAGTTAAGGTTCTGTTGCCTAAAAAGTTCACTTATCTTATTCCCTAAGGATGCTGCACAAATGTGGTCTTACTATATGTTTTGTCTGGACAATAAAGAAAGGCGGAAAGAGCATGAGCTTGGAAATCAGAACAACCCAAGGTCAAATCCCAGCTCAATTTTTTTAGCTATGTGAACGCAAGTGAGTTCCTCAATCTGTTGGTGACTTCTAGTTTCTTCCTTCATAAAATGGAGAAAATTCAAGCATTAAATGAAGGTTTAGCTAAGATTCCTGGTACATGATAAGGACTTATTAACAGTAGTTATTATTACTGCTATAAAAATTTTATTATGTAGGGCTGGGCATGGTGGCTCACACCTGTAATCCTAGAACTTTGGGAGGCCAAGGTGGGCAGATCATGTGAGGACAGGAGTTCAAGACTAACCCTGGCCAACATGCCTGGCCAAAATTAGCCGAGCATGATGGCAGGTGCCTGTAATCCCAGCTACTCGGGAGGCTGAGGTGGGAGAATCACTGGAACCCAGGAGGCGGAGGTTGCAGTGAGCTGAGATCGTGCCATTGCACTCCAGTCTGGGCAACAGACTCTATCTCAAAAAAAAATTTTTTTTTATTAGGTAGATCAACTATATTTCAAGTCCTTAAGTTAATGAAAGAGAAACATATTAACAGGTGATCACTAATTCAAGGTAATGATATTGTATGATACTTAAAACTTAAACCAGATATTTTACCAAAGTGTTCTCATTTGTGAATTGAAGTTAGTTAAATCCTATGATCTCAATGATAATTCTCTTAACCCTTGGTATACCATTAGTATCCACAAGCCTAATTTTTCATGAATTTGTCGTTTTGAGCTATTTTATTTGTAAGAACTGATATTTTATGATTTCTGTTATTTCTTGGGAGGTCTTTCAAGGAACAAATAGAAAATGTACTTACTTTTAAAAAAATAGAACAGGCCGGGCGTGGTGGCTTACGCCTGTAATCCCAGAACTTTGGGAGGCCGAGGTGGGTGGATCACGAGGTCAGGAGATTGAGACTATCCTGGCTAACACGGTGAAAACCTGTCTCTACTAAAAACACAAAAAATTAACTGGGCCTGGTGGTACATGCCTGTAGTCCCAGCTTACTTGGGAGGCTGAGGCAGAAGAATCACTTGAACCTGGCAGGCGGAGGTTGCAGGGAGCCGAGATCATGCCACTGCACTCCAGCCTAGGTGACAGAGCGAGACTCCATCTCAAAAAAAAAAGACTACCCGGCCGGGCGCGGTGGCTCAAGCCTGTAATCCCAGCACTTTGGGAGGCCGAGATGGGCGGATCACGAGGTCAGGAGATCGAGACCATCCTGGCTAACACAGTGAAACCCCGTCTCTACTAAAAAATACAAAAAACTAGCCGGGCGACGTGGCGGGCGCTTGTAGTCCCAGCTACTCGGGAGGCTGAGGCAGGAGAATGGCGTAAACCCAGGAGGCGGGGCTTGCAGTGAGCTGAGATCCGGCCATTGCACTCCAGTCCGGGCGACAGAGCGAGACTCCGTCTCAAAAAA
>NW_016803115.1:1774779-1807681 GCF_001698545.2 Rhinopithecus bieti
AAAAAAAAAAAAAAAACAACTCATTCTAACCTGTAATTACCATTATCAGTCCACTGGACTCTTATAAATCTAAAATACATTATGGGATAATAGTGTTCTTATTTTTTATTTCATTTATTTTATTTTTTTGCTAATTCATCATCCTAGGAGTTATTTCATCATTATTCATAAATTATTCCCAAATATATTTTTTAAAAACACTAAAATAATAAGAAAACAGAAGAATGATGGACTTGCATAAAGCAATCATTCTCAACTGGAGATGATTTTATCTCCAGAAGACATTTGGCAATGTCTGGAGACATTTTCCCTTGTCACAACTGAGGAGCGTGCTACTGGCATCTAAAAGGTAGAGGCCAAAGATGGTGCTAAACATCCTGTACTGCACAGGACAGGCTCCCACAACAAAGAATTACCTGGCTGAAAAGGTTTATAGTGCCAAGGCTAAGAAACCATTTCTAATTTTATGCCTACAATGGCATAAAAGAAGAAAATCAACAGAGAAAGATCTTTCAGAACTATCAGATTAATCAAAACATAAATGCAGAGACAGCAGTATACTAGATTCTAATTTTGATGGTGAAATTGGAAATCTCAAACTCTTGAGTCTTCAGTGGACAAGTCTAGATTAGTTTTCTGAAACTTAAGTATCAACGACTGAACAAAATATTTCTAAGGACAAAAAAGAATTATGATATCCTCACCCAGTTAGTCATTCAACATGAAGACCTTATTGCACAATGTTTTACAAGAATCTGAACCAACTCATTGTGCTAAAAGGACTTGTGATGGTAATGTGAATCTTTTATGATATTTGTGCCACTAAATTTATTTGAAATGAGTCACATGTGGACAGATGCTGATGGCAGATATGCAAATAAAGGTGGATGAAAGAAAAAAATGTAAAAATTAAAAATGCATCAAATTATTAATTCTAACTAGTGTTTAGAAATCTAAAAATGAAAATATTTTGCAATTATGAAGCAAGGATGACTGACTTCAACAAAATTGCATGCTTTCAAAGTTCACAAAAGTATCAAGTTTTGACTATGCAAATGCAAGAAGCACTAAGAGTAACGATAAGCTAGTACCTATCAGAGAGGTATTTCAAACTATTTACAGCTGACACCAGTCTAATCTTTAAAAAATTAAATATAGGTCAGGCATGGTGAGTCACACCTGTAATCCCAGCACTTCATGAGCCCAGGGCAGGAGGATCACTTGAACCCATGAGTTCAAGACTAGCCTGAGCAATACAGTGAGAGCCTGTCTCTACAAAAAAAACATCTAAAAAAGATTAGGCAGGCATAGTGGCGCCCACCTGTGGTCTCAGCTACCTGGGAGGCTGAGGTGGGAAGATCGCTTGACCCGAGGGGGTTGAGGTTACAGTGAGCCAAGATCACACACTGCATTCCAGCCTGGGTGACAGAGTGAGACCCTGTCTCAAAAAAAATAAAAATAAAAATAAAATTAATTTCAGCCAGACGCAGTGGCTCATGCCTGTAATCCCAGCACTTTGGGAGGCCGAGGCGGGCGGATCACGAGGTCAGGAAATCGAGACCATCCTGGCCAACATGGTGAAACCCCGTCTCTACTAAATATACAAAACTGAGTATGGTAGCGCATGCCTGTAATCCCAGCTACTCAGGAGGCTGAGGCAGGAGAATTGCTTGTACCAGGGAGTCAGAGGTTGCAGTGAGCCAAGATTGCACCACTGCACTCCAGCCTGGGAATGGAGTAAGACTCCATCTCAAAAAAAGAAAAAAAAAGTTAATTACAAAACAAGATGAATCATATGTTACTTTGCACAAATAACTACTTAATCCTTAAGTAATGAGCTACCTGGTACATTAAAAATGTGATTAATCTAATATTTAAGCACATTTAGAGTGCATAAAGATTCTGCCTTTTTAATAAAATGGAAGAATATCATTCGTGGAAACTAAAATTTCTTTAGTAAGATTTCAGAATACTAGGAGAATACTATTAGTATCACTGTACACTTTGAAATTAAATCAAAAAGAAATTTGAGGCAAAACCTCAAAACTGCTATAACCTATGTACTTTACTAGAACTGATTTCAAGGCAAAATGTTTGCCAAGGACTTTCTGAGAGATGAATAAATGACAATGTTCTGAAAAATAGAAGAATCTCTTGAGTTTGATAGTATGATTCACAGCTTAAGGGTTTAAAAAAAATAACAGTGAAATAAAATTAGAAAAATGCTATACCTTAACAGACTGCAAGATGCTAGTCCCATGCTCTGTTTCAATTTTGCAATTATCACACTCAATACTTTGAACTTTTACACAGCCAGACCCTGATGACTTGATATCTAAACCTAGAAGTAAAAAAAGAAGAAAGCAAGTTAGTACTGCAGTTTATAAACTCCAAAGCATTTTAGTACCCCTAGAAATCCAACTCCTCAGTTATGTCCATAATATTGCCGAATCCTGGAAAGGGCATACTCTAAAGGTAAGGGGTCTTCTATCATGGCAATGGGACCAAATACAATAGCCTTTCTGCTGGGTTTTAGAAACAGAGCAGTTATTTCTGCTGGCCTAAATCATCTAAAGAGAACTAACATAGATGGGAAGTAAAGGAGACTGCAATTCTGGTAAGTACTCCTGTGAAAGATTGTAGAAGCCTCTTCCCCAGTATATATGATCATGACTTAGGTTTTCACATCCTATGTCTAACCTTTCATACCTAGAAAATGAAAATATTACCATGCAGCTATATCACAAGGTATTTGAAGTAATTTTTTAAAAATGGGAACAACTTTGAAAAACCTAATATATACTATTAAAACTACAAGATCAGGCCATGAGCAGTGGTTCATGCCTGTAATACCAGCACTTTGGGAGGCCAAGGAAGGAAGATTAGCTGAAGCCCAGGAGTTCAAGACCAGCCTGGGCAACGTGGCAAAACTCCATTTCTACCAAAAAATAAAAATATTAGCTGGGCATGGTAGCATACACCGTAGTCCCAGCTACTCAGGAGGCGGAGGTGAGAAGATCACTTAAAACTGTGAAGTCGAGACTGCAGTGGGCCATGATTGTGCCCCTGTACTCCAGCCTGCGTGAAAAAGGGAGTGAGATGCAGTCTCAAGAAGAAAAAAACAAAAAAACCCTACAAGATTGTGGACAAATGGCAGTGGTATATGAAGAAAGTTTAGAAAATAAGGAATCACAAATGCCATCCTTGGCTGTCTATTTAAGATGTAACCGCAGGCATCTCTGTATACAAATTTTAAAAATTAAAAACACTGATATTTAATTTGGAATTAACATAAATATTGATGATTTCTCTTAAAGTAGACAAGACCCACCCCCGCCCCACTGGATTCCTGAAACTACAGATAGTACCAAATCCTATATATTCTATGTTTTTTCCTATATACATATCAATGACCAAGTTTAATTTATAAACTAGGCATAGTAAGAGATGAACAACAATAATAGAGCAATTATAACAATATACTGTAATAAGTTATATTACTGTGATCTGCCAAAATATCTTAATATTTTCCTACAACAGTTGAGGCAGGTAACAAACTGAGAAAGCCAAACGGTGGATAAGGGAGGACTACAGCATCTACTATTTGGTGCAACTGTAAGCATTATAAAAGATTATCTTAAAAATGCTAAATGCTATTATTATCATCATCATCATCAATATCTTCCTTCAGTCGCAGGAAGAATGACAGTCTGGGGAGCCGTTCCTGTGTACACAGTGGCTTGCCATTTAGGAAATGACGTAGAACCCAAAAACCTAGGAAAGGTTATTTTGCAGGCATTATTATTGAAGTTTCCTAGGCAGGCTTACTATGTGTTTTTCTTCAAAGCTTGCTACTCATTGAAAACTTAGGCCAAAAAGAATGGAAACATAACAGTAAGAAGCTGGGCGCCTGTCTAAAACCAAATACTCAAACCAGGTGATACACGGAACATCCTATTGACAGGGCTGTTTTGGGACAACCCCCAGGCTGTGAGTAAGGGGAAATGTAGATGGACTGCCATACCATTGAATGAATTGTCAAGAAACTTCAACCTTGAAAAAGAAGCCAGTTTGCTAATGACAACGGGATAAAGGAGAACACAAGCGGCTCCAGAAATATAATTTGACCTGGATTATACCAAATTATGTTTCCATTCGATGTATAAAATTTCTATAACTAATTTTTAGTTAGTTAGGCAACCTAATTTTAAAATACTACTCGGATACTCAAGAATAGAACACAGGAAAAGGTGCATTTCCGAAGGTGCCAACTGTAAATTAGGTTTAGAAAGCCAGGACCAATTAAAAGTACAAGTCGACCAAATTTAGTAAGTTCACTGTGCGTGCCCTGGGACCCAAATCCGTTTTCACTTCATTTCACTTGCCAAATTTCAGGGGCGCGTTCACCTCCACGAACGCCTGGGGGTCGATAGTGTCAGACACAATGGCCATCTCCTCCAGAGCCTCGTCGTACTTCACCTGCAGGCCGTCCAGGCCCCGCGCGCTGCCCTCCACGCCACACACCGCGACCAGAACGCGGTCGCCATCCGGGTAGGTGAGGGGGTCCAGGGGCCTCACGGCCAGGTGGCACGGGAGCCGCGCCCGCAGCCGACCGAACGGGCTCACCTGCAGCGTCCACTCCTTCAGAGTCCGGCGCGCCGGGCCAGGCGGAGGGACCTCAGCTTCCGATCCGGGCCAGCGCTCGCCCCCACCTGAGACGTACGGCCTGGCTTGGCAAGCCCAGGAAGCCCAGCGCCCAGCGCCAGCCCACAATCGGACCTGATGGAGACAGAGACGGAGGCAGCCAAGCTCCCAACCTGAGCAGGGGGCAAGCATGGCGCGCCCCTCTCTCCAGTCCTCAGAACACTTCAGCTACAGGGAGGGTCACTTGCCACGGCCAATCGACTTGGCCACTATGCCGCCTCAAGTCAAATAGGAGACGTCTGTCAGGGTTTGCTGAAGCAAGAGCGAGCCGGTTCGCTTGACTAGGCGATTTAAACATCAGCGACCCAAGCCCCAGGGGCAAGTTGCAATTTGAAAGCTCTAAATTCTGACACGGACTGCTAGCCTACGCCCGCCCCTTTCGCTAAGGCGGACGGGATAGGTAGTTGTAAAGGGGTGGAACGTCGCAGAGCTCTGGCATCTTAGAAACCTCATATCCCAGGAGGCAATGCGCAGGGGAGCCCGGGTGAAAGGGTAGGTGTTAGACTCCCTGGGAAAGGCGGGCGCCCTTTGCCTCAAGACCATTGGCTATTGGAGGGGCGGTACATGGGAGTCCAACTGGCCAATGGAAAGCACGGAAGGGGCAACGTGGGTAAAGCTGCGTGGTCACCTTGGATACCAAGGACGCGACTTCTTGTTTGGCGAGGGTGGAGCTTTGAAGTGAGACCCAGGAGGCCAAATCCCAAAGAGCCTAAAATAAGGATCAGGACCAAGGGAAGGGGTAAGAAACTGCGCTTTTTAAGATGACAACTAGGTGCAAACTAGGAGTAACCTCTGTGGGTGTCAAGACCCACGCTTCACTAACCTAATGCAGGCGTCTCCAGGGGATAGAGAATGCCTTGGCAAGAGAGTAAATAGCCTTTACTCTTGGTGCTTTTTGAGGGAATTGCCTCTTTGGAAATGTATTCCCTCCTATATTTCAAATATAGGAATAGAGTACTGGCTCCTTCCTGACCCTAAGTGACCTTACTCTTTGGGTTTTAATTTGCTCGCTTTAAAAATGAAGATAATAATACTTTCCTTGCCTTGCCTCAAAGGGTTTTTGTAAGGATCAAGTAAGAAAATGGATGGGAGCATGGTGCACAGTCTACAAAATTACCGTGTAAAGTACTGCATTTTTATTTCAACGTACTTAACATTGATTCTGAGTTACCAAGAAAATGATGAGAGATCAGAACTTGTTTTGAGAATAGCATTGATCTCTTTGACTACAAATGATCCTCAGTTTTAGAGTGTTAAAAAAAAAAAAAAAAAAAAAAAAAAGACACAAAAAAGAGAGTTACCATGGTGCGGTGGAAAGAACAGGGACAAGGGTCAGATTATTTTCCTGGCTCTGCCACTGCTTCATCTGTGTCACCTAGACCTGTTTCTTTAGTTTTAAAATGAAGAAAGATGGTTCTCAATGACCCTACAAGGTGTGTGTGTGTGTGTGTGTGTGTGTGTGTGTGTGTTTACCTTTTATAATTCTATGGGAAGTAAAATAATGGGAACAGAAAGATTTATTCTCTTCTTTCCTGCCTGGTTGCTCTCTCCCACTCTGTGCCCCTACTGCCTCCTAAAATTTATTCCCTTAATTATTTAGCCAAGACACCTGCAAACACTAACATTTCATAAAATGCAAGTGCCTTAAAAAATTGAAGCTCTTACCCAAGTACAATGACCAGAATTCCTGGGGCAATCGTGATAGATAGACTGGGCTAAAGCCCTCCTGGGTACAAGTCTCAGGTACTCTGCCAGCCACTATCTTGTTAAAAATTCAGTGTTTTCTTAAGTTATCATTGCCTCTTTTCTGTCTTTCTAGTCCTTCCTCCCTCCTTATTCCTCCCTCAATGAGGACTGACTCATGATAGGTGCTAGCTCAGGTTCAGCAAGGGCCCACTGCAATAGTTCTATTCTTGCCTTTGTGTTTCATTGGTTATAATTATTCCAAATAATCTTCAAACTATTTTTTAATGAAAACTGACAGGTGTAACTTTGAAAAGAAATTTGAAAAAGGCACTGGTTTAAGGAAGTTGAGAATGTACTCAAATTTTCTGTAGAGGCACTAGACATTTTTAGATTAAATATTAATTCTTAATAGATAATTCTGTTTATATGGTAATTTTTCCTTTTCTGAGACAAACTAAGTTAATGGAATTAGCAACTGAACTCTAATTTTCTATGTAGCATAATCATTATTTTACTTTTTCAAAAAAACAAATAGAATTGATTGAAAATTGACTTTTCTGATCACATGAGGTTGAAAATGGAGAACATTATTATTAAGATTGATATAAAATATTTAAAGTTATGGACATTTAAAAACAGTATAATGAGTATCAGATCTGTCCACATATCAACAGTGATTAATAAAAGTTATATCTTCCATCTATATGACATAGTTGTCAAACCATGTTCACATGCATCATCTATCTCACTGCATCCTCACTAATTAAGTGGGAAATTATTCTCTTCACACTATAGATGAGGAAACAGATTCAGAAACATTAAGATGAAGCAATTAGAAGATCTGGCCCTTTTATCACTCTACCAAAATGTCCTTCTATTTTCCTGACACCTTTGAAGAAAAAATGAAATTATTCACCTCATAAGTAGAAAATTATATACAACTTTTTTCTCCTTATTTAGAGTTTGTTTCTAAGATATTTTCACATCTTAGTTTTAAAAAGTCATTTCTGTGGTCATGAACATATACTTCTGGTAGGAGTGTTAAGTTAGTACAAAATTTTTAGAGTTTAATTCAGCAATAAGCATGAAAACTTTTCTATGACTCAGAAATTGTACTTTTGGGGATGTAAGCATAAAATTAGGGATACTCAAGAAATTACATTTTATAGGGTTACTTGTAAGAGAAAATAATTGCATCAATTTAAATGCTCCCTGGCCAGGTGCAGTGGCTCATACCTGTAATTTCAGCACTTTGGGAGGCTGAGATCGGTGGATCACCTGAGGTCAGGAGTTCGAGACCAGCCTGGCCAACATGGCGAAACTCTGTCTCTACTAAAAATTTAAAAAATTTGCTGGGCATGGTGACGGGTGCCTGTAATCTCAGCTACTCAGGAGGCTGAGACAGGAGAATCGCTTGAACCCAGGAGGTGGAGGTTGTAGTGAGCCACGATCACACCACTGCACTCCAGCCTGGGCAGCAAGAGTGAAACTGTCTCAAAAAAAAAAGTTAAATGCTCCCAAATAAGAGAGTATTACATGAATTATTATATATCTGATATATTATGCAACAATTTAAACATTATATCTTGATATGGGAAATATTCCACATATAAAGTGACAAGAATAGATACAAAATTGCATGTACAGTATGATCCCAATTGTGTAATAATAATAATAAATTTAACATAGAATTATACTTTACAGAAACAATTCCAGAGGGATATATACCACTTGATAACAGTGGTTATCTTTAATCAGTGATATGATGAGTGGTTACTGCAAGTTTTTGTGTGTTATCAATAGTGAAAATATATTACATTTATATAAGAAAACAATTTTAAAGCATTTCTTCGCATGTATTGTTTCCTAAAACTGGCTCAAATAATCAGATGGGCAGAGGATTTCTTACCATCTAGATGTAAATGTCAATTAATATTTTATTTAATGATTTATGTTCAAAAAATGGACAGCAGAGGTCATGAGAGAGTTTTCAGAAGAAAAGGTAACCAAAACAAAGAATTCAGAGAAAAGCCATAAGAATTTGTTAACATTCTGATTTATAAACTATTTTAAAAATATATCTTATGACTTCTATTATTCTTGTGAAATATTAATAAACTCAACAATCTTAACTAATAACTATCAACATTGAGAAGTATTTAATGAATATATATAGGTACTAATTCTGTTTGAAATCTCTATGTGAAACTGCAAATAGACACAGTTTTATTTCTTCCTTTCTAATCTGTATGGCTTTTCTGTTCTAGTGTTATTGCACTGGCTAAGACCGCCACTACAGTATTGAGTTGGAGTGGCAAAAGCAGAAATCCTTGATTTATTTCCTATTTATGAGGGAAAACATTGGGTATTTCAACAACAATTAGGAAGTCAGCTGTAGATTTTTAAAAGATGCCCTTTAGCAAGTTAAGGAAGTTTAATTTCTAATTTGCTTAGACTTTTATCATGAGTGAGTGTTGCATTTTGTCAAATGCTTTTTCTGTATCTATGAAGATGAGCATATGGTTTTTCTTCTAATTTATTGATGTGGTGTATTACAGTGATTGTTTTTCAAGTGTTTCATTCCCTCAGTAAACTACATTTGATCATGTTATTGTCAGGGAGCTTTGGGATGTCAATTTCCTGGCCAGAAACCTTTGTGGCCACAGTCCTTTGCCCAAATTCTTGTTCTGCATCCAGGAAGAATAAGGTACGCAGACAAGTGAAGGGTGAACAAGACGAAGATGAACTTTATTAAGTGTTACAAGAGCTCAGAGGAGACCCACAGTGGGTAGCTCCTCTCTGTAGGAAGATCATCTGTCCAGTGTTCAGTTCTCATTAGAGAGGAGGCCCTGGAGAGGGTAGCTCCTCTCTGCTACTGGTTGTCTCGTTTTCTGCAGCTCTCAGTGGAGAGCAGGCCCTGGAGAGGATGGCTCCTCTCTGCCTGCAGGTTGTCTCTGAAGCTCTCAGCAGAGAGGGTAGCTCCTTTCTGCAGCTGGTCCTTATGTAATGCCTCTACCCTCTTCATCCTCTGGCCAGCTTCTGCCCTGCTCTGGCTAAGCCTAGGGCTTTTATGGACCTCAGAGGAGAGGAAGTGCATGCTGATTGGTCCATGGGTAGCCATGGGCTGCTGGAAGAGGCCCCATGAGTCTCC
This sequence comes from Rhinopithecus bieti, assembly GCF_001698545.2. Taxonomy (NCBI): domain Eukaryota; kingdom Metazoa; phylum Chordata; class Mammalia; order Primates; family Cercopithecidae; genus Rhinopithecus; species Rhinopithecus bieti. The sequence continues at coordinate 1,784,321 of NW_016803115.1, forward strand.
ACACTGGTCTGCAGGATGGGCAGCTGGCTCCCAGCCTTCAGGCCCTCCCTGGACTGAAGGTAGGGCCTTTCTGGGGACCTGCCCCCTTCCGCCCAAGAATCTGCCTGCCTCCTGCTGTCATTCATGGCCCCAGGGCTCAACCCGAACCTCACTCCAAGATCTGAGCCACCTCCAGGAAAGGAGAGACATCAGGCAGCAGGAGCAGACACCCCAAGCCTGCAAGGATTGGGGGACCTTCCCAGACCCCAGAGGGTGCAGGCTACAGAGATGCCTGGGTCCTGTGGGTGAGAGGGCAGTGGCAGCTGCACCCAGGGAGCTCCCGCAGGGCAACTCGGAAGGGGCGGGACTCCCCAGCTCCTGCCTACTCCATGTAGTGGGAGGCCCAGGTCTGCAGCTGCTGGTCGGGCGGCTGCAGCTGCACCCAAGAGGGCAGATCCTGCCTGCTCCCAGCCCTGCGTCAAGAGCACAGGGATGCTCTGATCTAAAGCTGCGCTTTGGGCGGCTGTAGCCCCGCCCAGGAGGGTGGGGCTCCTGGCTGCTCTGTGGAGTGGGAGGCCTGGGTCTGCAGTCCCAGCCTTGCCTCCCTGCTGCAGCCAGCGTGATGGCACCAGCCACTGCCATCATTATCTTTTCTATAAATTGCTAGATTCAACTTGCAATTTTACGAGGATTTTACGTATTATTTTCATGAAGGATATTGGTCCAAAGTATTCTTTCATGTCTTTTTCTGGTTTTGATATTAGGGTAAAATTAGAAGGGCAAATGTTGGCTCTTTTATTTATGGAAGATTGTTAGAAAACTGTTAATATGGGTGGCTAGTGGTGCGGCCTCACCAAACAGGAACAGGGCAGACGTTAGCGTGAGTGATCACTCTCAATCCCGGGGACCCGGTGGTCTTAGTCTTTCAGGTGGAACGGTGTGCAACATGGGAAAGAAAACCAAGCGGACAGCTGACAGTTCTTCTTCAGAGGATGAGGAGGAGTACGTTGTGGAGAAGGTGCTAGACAGGCGTGTAGTTAAGGGACAAGTGGAATATCTACTGAAGTGGAAAGGCTTTTCTGAGGAGCACAATACTTGGGAACCTGAGAAAAACTTGGATTGCCCTGAGCTAATTTCCGAATTTATGAAAAAGTATAAGAAGATGAAGGAGGGTGAAAATAATAAACCCAGGGAGAAGTCAGAAAGTAACAAGAGGAAATCAATTTCTCAAACAGTGCCGATGATATCAAATCCAAAAAGAAGAGAGCAGAGCAATGATATCGCTCGGGGCTTTGAGAGAGGACTGGAACCAGAAAAGATCATTGGGGCAACAGATTCCTGTGGTGATTTACTGTTCCTAATGAAATGGAAAGACACAGATGAAGCTGACCTGGTTCTTGCAAAAGAAGCTAACGTGAAATGTCCACAAATTGTGATAGCATTTTATGAAGAGAGACTGACATGGCATGCATATCCTGAGGATGCAGAAAACAAAGAGAAAGAAACAGCAAAGAGCTAAAGGAGGGGATGGTCTCTGTCATTTCTCTTTGTACATAATACATTCACCTCCCTGCCTCCTCTCCCTTCTACCCAACCATTTCTATCCTAAACACATCCATAAAAAATGTGCTTATCACTGTGCTCCACAGGAGAAATGTTGGTATTGGTTCTCTTGTAACATAACTGATGGTCTGATTAATGATGAGTGTCTCTCTGTGAAGACTAGGCATTTACATACTGAGTGTAATACCCACAATTTTTTTTTCCTTTGCCCTGATCTCTTTCTGCTCCCCTGTGACCTCAAGATGAGTTTTAACTTTAAAAAAAAAAAAAAAAAAAGAAAAAAGAAAACTGTTAATATGGTTTAGCTTTTTTTATCCTGCTCAGAAGTCAATATGCTTTCTTTGTCTAAAGTCTCCAGTTTATAGCTCTTCAGCCTTTCCCTGCTCTTTCTATTTTTTTACTTTTGGAGCTCTCATTTAGACATATATTTTAATTTCTCATTCTGTCATCCATATCTCTTAACTGTGTTTACATGATTTATTCCTCTTCATCTTTTTGTGTTTCATTCTGGATGATTTCCTGAAATCTATGTTCCAATTCATTAATTCTTTCCCAGTCTTTGCTAATCCATTGTTTAATATCTGCATTGAATTTTTCATCCCAATGACTATATTATCATTTCTAGAATATTTCTTTGGTTCTTTAAAAAATCTGTTTTATCTTATTTTAAACTGCCCTGTTCATTTTACTGTGGTTTCTTTACCTTCTCTTGCCTCTTTAATTCTTTTAAACATACTTATGCGAAATTATTCTTGTCTGTTCTGTTTTTAGGTTGCTGTTTCTCTCTTGCTACATAAACAAACTCTGTCTCATGGTGGTTTATTTCCTGTCATGGCTTACAAATTTTTATTTATAGCTCATCTTCAGCGGGAGTTCTGTTTTCTGAAAATCCTTTATATTCTAGATTATAATAAAAATTTTCTTGTTCCCTCTAGAACAATTTTGGATGTGCTTCAGTCAGAACTCGACCAATTTCCATGGTCATGGGCCAGGTTTTGATTTTATTTTCTTTTGTTTTGCTTCATTTCCTTCTGTGCAAAGTAACTCATTCATACAAAAGAATAAAGTGTGAATAAAGTCTAAAGAATAATAGTAAAAGAACATCTTTATGCCTAACACCCAGTTTAAGAAATAAGACATACCAATAAGTTTGAGTTTCCTTTTTTCTTTTTTCCTCCTTTATCTTCTGGTTTTCACTTAAAAGCAGGCTGAATTGAGAACTGTGTAGAAGAAAAGGGGCTCCTGCCACACAGAAAGTGTAGGGAAATCCCAATTTTTTTTAAATTTTCTTTTTGGTGTGCTGGCCGTGCCCCAAGGCCAGCTCCAAACACAGATTTGCACTGCCACTGCCAAGCTGTGAAGATTCCTAAGAATAAAAGAGAACACTGTCTCTCTGAATAGAGGAACTGGAAAGAGAGTGTGTGGGGGAATCCTCATACTATTTCTCTTTTTTTCTTGATATTTTGCCTCAAGGGCAGCCCCAACTACTTGGAAGTGAATGGCAGCATAAGGCAAATCTTTAAGACAGCCTGATCCTTCTGGCCATAACAAAGGGGGCCCACAAAAACCGTAAAGTGTAGGAGAAATCCCATGTAGGAGAGAACTGGTGATCCTAATTCGGTGTTTGAAACTACTTAAGTAACAGGGTCAGCCCTACTCCTGCACAAACGTGGAGTACAGTAGGCCCCTCTTTGGCTTTGCTGTCTGAGGTTTCAGTTTCCCATGATCAACTGCAGTCTGAAAATATTAAATGGAAAATTCTGGAAATAACTCATAAATTTTAAATTGCACATACTTCTGAGAAGCATGATGAAATCTTGCACTGTCTCACTCCATCCTTTGTGCAGCATATCCACACTGTCTATCCTACCCACCCAATTGTCTCTCAGTAGCTTAGCTGTTTTGGTTATCAGATTTGCTGTTGATATCTCAGTGCTCATATTCAAGTAACCCTTATTTTACTTAATAATCACTCCAAAGCACAAGAGTAGTAATGCTGGCAATTAGGAGATACCAAAGAGAAGCCATAAAATATTTCCTGTGAGTGAAAAGGTGAAAATTCTCAATTTAATAAGGAAAGAAAAAAAGCTATATGCTGAAATTGCCAAGATCCAAGGTTAGAATGAATCTTCTGCCTGTGAAATTGTGAAGAATGAAAAATAAATTAGTGCATAGTGTATGTAGAGTTTGGTACTAATCCTGGTTTCAGTCATCCACTGGGGATCTTGGAACATATCCCCCATGGATAAAGAGATACTACTGTAATCTCTACTGATCTGTCTACAAGTTTGCTGATCCTTCTCCTTGCTCAAATCTACCATTGAACTCCCCCAGCAAATCTTTCAATTATTATAATTTTCTACTCAGGAATTTCAATTTGGTTTCTTAAAAATTTCTACTTATTGATATTTTCTGATGAATTACATCGTACTCTTCTTTAATTCTTTAAATATGGTTTCCTTTCATTCTTCAGACATATTTATAACATCTGCTTTGAAATCACTGTTAAATTAGACACCTGCCCACTAGTCACTTAGTAGCCATCTCAGTTATCAGATCAACTGTTGATGTATCTCAGTGCTTGCATTCAACTAACCCTATTTTACTTCATAAGGGCCCCAAAGTACAAGAGTAGTGATGCTGACTACTTGGATATACCAAAGAGAAGCCATAAAGTGCTTCCTTTAAGTGAAAAGGTGAAAGTTTTTGACTTAATAAGGAAATAAAAAATCATATGCTGAGGTTGCTAAAATCTGTGATACGGACAAATCTTCTATTTGTGAAATTGTGGAGAAGACAATTTTGTACTAGTTTTGCTGTCACATCTCAAACTGCAAAAGTTATAGCCACAGTGCTTGTATAGGATATATAGGGTACTATACACAGTTTGAGGCATCCACTGGGGGAGTCTTATAAATGCATCCCATGCAGATAAGGGGAGGGCTACTCAAGAAAGCATAGTTAAGGCTTTGAGAAATGAGCTATGATAAAAATACCACAAAGGTCTCAGAACAACTCGTGAGTGTTGCATGTAATGTACAGACCCAAAGAGCATAGCAAAGGCTTTGAAAACTAAATATTGGAATTACTGTCCCTGAAGGCATGACAGAACTTGTGATCTGAGCCTAACCAGATTGATTGCTTACTAAAACAAACAAACAAAAATCAGTATCTTTAGAAGATTTTAGCAGGACTCAGAGCTTAGAAGATTTTAACAGGACACAGAGCTTCACAGCCAGCATAATATCCTTTTCTTTTCTTTTCTTTTCTTTTTTTATGGAGTCTCACTCTGTCGTCCAGGCTGGAGTGCAGTGGCGCAATCTCGGCTCACTGCAACGTCTGCCTCCCAAGTTCAAGCGATTCTCCCACCTCAGGCTCCCAACTAGCTGGGACTACTGGTACGTGCCACCACACCTGGCCAATTTTTATAGAGATGGGGTTTCACCATGTTGGCCAGGTTGGTCTCAAACTCCTGACCTCAAGTGATTCTCCCACCTTGGCTTCCCAAGGCTGGGATTGCAGGCATGAACAGCATAATAGTCAAATTGTCCATCTTAAAATCCCAAATTACTCAACATATCAGTAACAGGAAAATCTGGCCAAAATTTTCAAAGGAAAAGATACCACCCCCAAATTATCAAAGACTATTTACAATCGCCAGAAACCTTGAAACAACCCAAAGTTCTCTCAGATGTGAGTGGAAAAACAAACTGTAGTACATCCACATAATGGAATGCTGCTCAGTAATAAAAAGTGACAATTGGTATACCCAACAAAATAGATAAAAATCTCAAGAATAGGCCGGGTGCAGTGGTTCACGCCTGTAATCTCAGCACTTTGGGAGGCCGAGGTGGGCTGATTACTTGAGGTCAGAATTTCGAGACCAGCCTGGCCAACATGGCAAAACCACATCTCTACTAAAAATACAAAGATTAGCCAGGCATGGTGGTGGGTGCCTGTAGTCTCAGCTACTTGAATGGCTGAGGCAGGAGAATCCCTTGAACCTAGGAGGAAGAGGTTGCAGTGAACCAAGATCATGCCACTGCACTTAAACCTGGGCAACAGAGCGAGACTCCGTGTAAAAGAAAAAAAACAAACAAACTCAAGAACATTTTACAAAGTGAAAGAAGCTATACGCGAAAGATTACATACTACGTGATTCCACTTTTATGATATTCTGGAAAAGGCTAAATAAAAATGATGGGGAGCAGATCAGTTGTTGCCAGGAGTTAATGTGGAGGTAAAGTTTGACTACAAAGGGGTACTGCATGAAAGAATTTACTTTGGTCCAGAGGAAGGGAAAGAACTGTTCTACATCTTGATTGTAGTCATGGTAACATGCGTACAAGCATTTGATAGAATGCACAGAACTGTCAACAAAAGAGTAATTTTACTCTGTGTAAATTTAAAAGTGAATTTCAAAAAATATGCATAAAAAGAAAACACCATCTGTGAAGCAGGTGACCTTACAAGTGAATTCTACCAAACATTTTAAGGGAAATAATACCAGTTTTACATAAACTGTCTCAAAAATTAGAAAGGAGAGAACTCTTCCCAACTCACTTTATGAGGCCAGTATCATCTTGATAACAAAATTAGACAAAAATATTGCCAGAAAAGAACTAGAAAATAATCCCTCATGAACACAAATGCAAAATCTTTAACATTACATGAGCAAATCAAAATCCAATAATATGGGAAAGGATAATGCATCATGACCAAGTGGGGGTTTATCTCTCAAATGCAAGATTAATTTTATGACCAAAAATCAAGCAGTGGACCAGGTGTGGTGGCTCATGCCTATAATCCCAGCAGTTTGGAAAGCCAGCGTGGGAGGATTGCTTGAATCCAGGAGTTCAAGATCAGCCTGGGCAATATAGTGAGTCTCGGTGTGTACAAAAAAAAAAAAAGAAGAGAAAAAAATTAGCCAGTCATGATGGCACACACATGTAGTCCCAACTACCCAGGACACTGAGGCAGGAGAATCAGTTGAGCCCAGGATGTCAAGGCTGCAGTGAGCTGTGATTGTACCATCACACTCCAACCTGGGTGACAAAGTGAGACCCTGTCTCAAATAAATAAATAAAATTAAGCTGTGTAATTCACCACTCACAAACTTAAAAAAGGGAAAATGTGATTATCTCAATAGATTTTTAAAAAAAGTGTTTGATAGGCCAGGCATGGTGGCTCACGCCTGTAATCCCAGCACTTTGAGAGCCCAAGGTGGGTGGATCACCTGAGGTCAGGAGTTCGAGACCAGTCTGGCCAACATGGTGAAACCCCATCTCCACTAAAAATATAAAATTAGCCGGGCATGGTGGTGCATGCCTGTAATCCCAGCTACTGGGGAGGCTGAGGCAGGAGAATCACTTGAACCTAGGAGGCAGAGGTTGTGGTAAGCCGAGATCATGCCACTGCACTCCAGCCTGAGTGACAGAGCAAGAGTCCGTCTCAAAAAAAATTTTTTTGGCAAAACTCAGTGCCATTCCTGATAGAAACTCTCCACTAACTTGAAAGAGAAGAGAACCTCCTCCAACAGCAGCCATCTATGGAAAATTTATACTTAGTGCCACACTTTAATAATGAAAGACTGAATGCTCTCCCTTTAAGATCTGGAGCAACTGTTGTTGTTGTTGTTGTTGTTGTTGTTTTGAGACGGAGTCTCGCTTTGTTGCCCAGGCTGGAATGCAGTGGTGTGATCTTGGCTCACTGCAACCTCTGCCTCCCGGGTTCAAGCAATTCTCTTGCCTCATCCCCACTTAGTAGCTGGGACTACAGGTGTGCGCCACCACACCTGGCTAATTTTTGTATTTTTTAGTGGAGACGTTGTTTCACCATGTTGGCCAGGCTGGTCTCAAACTCAGGTGATCCACTCGCCTTGGCCTCCCAAAGTTCTGGGATTACAGGCATGAGCCACCGTGCCTGGCCTGGAACAATTTTTTTTTTACCACTTTTATTCAGCATTGTACTGGAGGTCCCATACAATGCAATTGGACAATAAAAGGAAATAAAAGAGCTTCTGGTTTGGGATTCTTCATGTAAGGAACTTGGTGCTACTCCATCCTAACAAATAAAAAGCTAAACAGACTGAAAAATCAATTACATATGCTTAGGTACACACACACACACACACACACACTCACACACATACATGCTTCTATATGAGTAAAATTAATGACAGCAATGATATAATTGGCAGGAGGGAGTAATTGTGATTATTTTGTTATTATAAGGTGAAGCAGTACACAATTGTCCCTTGGTATCTGTGGAGCATTCATTCTAAGACCCCTGTGGATACCAAAATCCACACATACTCAAGTCCCTCTGCATACCCTGCATAAGACAAAAGTTGGCCCTCTGTCTTGGGGGATTTTGCATCCTGCAATCTGCATTTGGCTGTAGATGCAGAACTCTAAAAGAGGGAGGATTGACTGGATTTATTGAAAAAATTTCTTGTAAAAGTGGACCCATGCTGTTCAAATACATATTTTGCTAGAGACAAATGTAGTGTCATTTGAAAGTGGACTAGGATTAGTTGGAAATTAATACTGCAAATTTAGGGCTACCACTAAAAGAAAGAATTACAAATCAAATGCTGAAAAGGAGAGAAAATTGAATCATATAAAATGCTCAGTTAGAACCACCAAACAGAAAAGAGTAGAAGACAAAACAAGAACAAACAAGGGCAATCAATAAAAAATAGTAACAAATATGGTGGATAGTAACCTAACTACAGCAGATCTTCAAATAATGTTTTGTTCAACATTGTTTTATAGTAATATTGATGAAAAAATAAATTTCTGGCCAAGGCTGCTGTGTGTGTGTGTGTGTGTGTGTGTGTGTGTGTGTGTGTGTGTCTATGGAGTATGCATGTTCTCCCCACATCTGCCTGGGTTTTCTCTGGGTACTCTGGTTTCCTACCACATCCCGAAGATGTGCATGTAGGTTAGTTGGAGAGTCCAAATTGTCCCTGTCTGAGTGAGTGTGGGTTGGGGGTGTGTATGTGTGTCCTGCAATGGAATGGCATCCTGTCCAGGGTTGGTACCTGAGCTGCTAGGATAGGTTCCAGGTAGCTGAGACACAGAACTACAATAAGTGGATTGGAAAATGAAGACATAAACAGATACAAATTATTGCAAAATAAAAATTCGTAAAGTATCTGATAATTATACAAATGCACAATAATAAATGCAGTATGAAAGCACTCAGTAAGCCCACCATATTTGTTGTTGTTTGTTTTTGAACTGCATAGTGGTAGAAGGTGCTTCTCACAATGTTTTATTTGCAAATATTTATTCCTTGATTTAACCCATCACAACTACAGCCACCATTGCTCACTGGTTCACCAAAAATTGAGTAAAGAATTATCTTGCTTTTCTTAATCTTTCTTAAATATATGCATAGCCCGCATTTATTTCAATTTTTAATGTTAGAAGTCTTTTGAGTCTTTATTTAGAAGTTTGAGTCAGGTGCAGTGGCTCACACCTTTAATCCCGCACTTTGGGAGGCCATGATGGGTGGGTTGTTTAAGCCCAGGAGTTTGAGACCAGCTTGGGCAACATGGCGAAACCCCATCTCTACAAAAAATACAAAAATTAGCCAGATGTGGTGGTGTGCGTCTGTAGTTCCAGCTTTTCAGGAGGCTGAGATGGGAAGACTGTTTGAGCCCAGAAGATTGAGGCTGCAGCAACAGAGTGAGACCCTGAAAAAATAAAAAGGGAGAAAGAAAGAGAGAGAGGGCAAAAAAAAAAAAAAAAAAAAAAAAAAAAAAAAAAAAAAAAAAAGAAGAAGAAGAGAAAAGAGAAAAAAGAAAGTCGGTAATGTTTTTCCATAAGAACTTGTTTATATCAGATAGCCTATAGTAATACTGGTTTTGTTATGCATTGTCTTGCTTAAAGTCTCAGTTTCTGAGAGCCTGTCAACAACATTAAGTGAGAACTTAATATATATGAGTAATCACTTTGAACAGCAATGATAAATGCACCAATTAAAAGACAGAGATTGTCAGAGTTGATGAAAAAAACAAGACCCAACCATAGGATGTCTACAAGAAATCTACTTTAAATATAAGACATATACATTAAAAGTAAATGGATGGAGAAAAATATACCCTGTTAACACTAATCAAAAGAAAGTAGAAATAGCTATATTAATTTCAAACACAGTTGACTTCAAAAAAGGAAAGTTATCGGTGATAAAGGCATTATATAATGATAAAGGAGTCAATTGTCCAAGAAGATCTAATAATCCTTAACACATGTGCACCTAACAAGAGCATCGAACTAGGTGAGACAAAACTGATAGAGCTGCAAGAAGACATATTTAAATCCACTATTATAATTAGAGACTTCAACATCCCCCTATCAGAAATGGACAGATTCAGCAGGTAGAAAACCAGTAAAGACACAGATGAATTCAACAGCATCATCAATCAGCTGGATATAATGGACATCTGTAGACTACTTTATCCAACAACCATAGAAAACACACTCTTTTCAAGCTCACATGGAACATTCTCTAAGATAGACACATTCTGGGCCATAAAACAGCACTTAACAAATTTAGAAGACTAGAAATCACTCAGTGTCTGCTCTCTGTCTACAAAGGAATTAAATTAGAAAGAAACAACAGAAATATAACCAGAAAATCCCAAAATATACAGACATTAAACAGCACATTTCTAAATAATGCATGGGTCAAAGAAGGAATTTCAAGACAAATTAAAAAATATTTTGAGGCTGGGCATGGTGGCTCATGCTTATAATCCCAGCACTTTGGGAGGCCAAGGCAAGAGTATTGCTTAAGCCCAGGAGATTGAAGTAACAGTGAGCTATGATTGTGCTACCACCTGTCTCAAAAACAATAGCAACAACAACAACTGAAACCCTTTCAATTCAATGAAAGTGAAAACAACATATCAACATTTGTGGAATGCAGTGAAAGCAGTGTTTAGAAGGAAATTATGTAGTATTGAATGCATATTTTAGAAAAGAAGAAAGATCTAAAATTGTTTCCACCTTAGAATACTAGAAAAAGAAGAGCAAGTTAAATCCAAGGTAAGCTGAAGAAAATAAAAAATAAGAATTAGAGCAGAAATCAATGAAATTGAAAACAGAGAATCAATAAAGAAAATGAAATGAAAAGCTGGTTCTTTGAAAAGATCAGTAAAATTGATAAGCCTCTAGGGAGTCTGATTAAGAAAAAAGAGAGAAGACACAAATTACTAACATCAGAATGAAAGGGGGGACATCACTACAGAACCCGTGGACATTAAAAAGATTTTAAAAAGGAATACTATGAACAGCTCTGTATCTACAAATTTGGTAACTTAGAAAAAATGGACCAATTATTTGAAAGATATAACATGCCAAAATCCATATAAGAATAAATAGACTCTCTGAATAGGCCTATATCTGTTAAATACATTGAATAAATAATTAATAACCTTCCAAAATAGAAAGCACAAAGCTCAGATGGGTTTACTGGTGAATTCTATCAAACATTTAAGAAAAAAATTATACTAATTCACTATAATTTATTTTGGTAGATAGAAGAATACTTCTGAATCACTCGGAGGCAAGCATTATTCTAATGCCAAATCTAGACAAAGACATTAAAGAAAACAAAATTATGGACCAATGTCTCCCATAAACACTAAGTGCAAAAATCCTCAACAAAATTGAATCAACGATGTATAAAAATAATTATATACCACCACCAAATGGGATTTATTTCAAATATGCAAGGCTGGTTCAACACTAAAAAATCAATAGATGTAATCCACCACATCAACAGGCTAAAAAAGAAAAATCATATAACCATATCAATAGATGCAGAAAAATTATTTGACAAAATGCAAAGCCCATTTGTGACAAAAGCAAAAACTATCAGTAAGTTAGGACTAGAAGGGAGCTTCCTCAACTTGCTAAAGAATATCTATATAAAACCTGTAGCCAACATCATACTTAAAGGTGAGAAACTAGAAGCTTTTACACTAAGATCATAAAACAAGGCAAAGGTGTCCCCTCTCACCACTCCTTTTCAACCCTGTGCTGGAAGTTATAGCTGAATGCAGTAAGACAAGAAAAGTAGGTAAAAGATATAGATTGGGAAGAAAAAAAATAAAACTGGCTTTATTTGCAGATAACACGATTGTCCATGTAGAAAAAGTATCAACAACAACAAAAAACTCCTGAGACTAATTAGCATTTATAGTAGAGTTGTAGGATGTAAGTTTGTTTTGCAAACATCAATCACTTTCCTACACAGCAGCAATGAACAAGTGGAATGTGAAATCAAAAACAAAATATTTCCATTAGAACTCCTTAAAGTGAAATACTTAGGCATAAATCTAACAAAATAAAGATATATAAAGAAAACTAAAAAATTCTGATGAAAGAAATCAAAGAACCTAAGAAATGGAGAGATATTTCATGTTCATGGAGAGAAAGACAGTATTTTCAAGATGTTAGCAGTTCTTCCCAAATTGACCTGTAGATTCAATGCAATCCCAATCAAAATCTCAGCAGCTAATTTTGTGGATATCAACAAAGTTATCCTAAAGTTTATTTTAAGAGGCAAAACACCCAGGATAGCCAACCCAATATTGAAGGAGAAGAACAAAATTGGAGGACTGAAACTACCCAACTTCAATGCTTACATATAACTCAAATATATGTAGGTTCTGTGTCTCAGTTCAGGCAGCTGTAACAAAAATGCTATAGACTAGGTGGCTTAAATAACAGAAATTTATTTCTCACAGTTCTGGAAGCTGGGCATTCTGAGATCACAGTATTGCTGGTGATACTGACCATGCTGGCATGGTCAGTTCTGATGAGGCCTTCTTCCTGGTTTGCAGACAACAGTCTTCTTGTTATTCCTCATATGGTGGAGATAGAGAGGAAGGAAGCTATAAAGCTACAGTAATCAAGACAGTGTGGTACTGGCAAAAGAGTGGACAAATAGGTCAATAGAACAGAATAGAGGGTTCAGAAGTAGGCCCACATAAATATAGTCTATTGAATTTTGACAAAGGAATAAAGGCAATACAATGGAGTAAAAGAGTATTTTCAACAAATGGTGCTGGAGGGCGGCACTTGCAAAAAAAAAAAAAAAAAGAGGTATTGGAAGAACTGGACACGTACATGCAAAAAAAAAAATGAATCTAAACACAGATCTTACACTCTTAACAAAAATGAACTCAAATGGATTTTGACCTAAATGTAAAATGCAAAACTATGAAACTTCTAGAAGATAACATAGGGGAAAACCTAGATGACCTTGGGTTTGGTGAATACTTTTTAGATACAACTCCAAAGGCATAATCCATTAAAGAAATCATTGATAAGCTGAACTTCACTGAAATTTAAAAGTTCTGCACTGTGAAAGACAATGTCAAAAAATGAGAAAACCCACAGGCTGGGAGAAAATATTTGCAAAAGGCACATCGATAAAGGACTATTATCCAAAAAATACAGAGAACTCTTAAAATTCAAAACAGCAACAAAAGATGTAAAATGGGCCAAAGACCTTAACAAAAATCTTAGCAAAGAAGATATACAAATGGCAAATAAGCACATGAATACATGCTTCACATTGCAGGGAAATGCAAGTTAAAACAATAGTAAGATACTATCACACACCTATTAGAATGGCCAAACTCCAGAACACTGACAACACTAAAAGCTGGCAAGAATGTGGAGCAACAGGAACTTTCATGTATTGCTGTGAAAAAGCAAAATGCTATAGTCACTTTGGAAGATAGGTAGCTTCTTACAAAACTAAATATACTCTTAACATATATCCAGCAATCATGCTCCTTAGTATTTACCCAAAGGAGGTGAAAACTTACGTCCCTATAAAAATCTGCACATAGATGTTTACAGCAGTTTTATTTGTTTATGATTGCCAAAACTAGGAAGCAACCCAGATGTCCTTCAGTAGGTGAATGAATAAATAAACTTTGACACCACCAGATGATGCAATATTATTCCATAATAAAAAGAGATGAACTGTCAAGCCATAAAAAGACATGGAGGAAACTTAAGTGCATATTACTAAGTGAAAGAAACCCATCTGAAAAGTCTACACATTGCATGACTTCAGCTATATGACATTCTGGAAAAGGCAAAACTGTGGAGACAGTAAAAAAAGATAGTGATTGCCAGGGAGTTTGGGGTGGGTGGGGAGAGATGCATAGGCAGAGCACAGAGGATTTTTAGGGCAGTGAAAATGTTCTGTATGATACTATAATGATGGATACCTGTCATTACACATTTGTTCAGATACCTAGAATGTACAACACTAAGAGTGAACTCTAATGTAAACAGTGGACTCTGGGTGATTATGATGTGTCAATGTAGTTTCATCAGTTGTAACAAATGTGCCACTCTGGTGGGGGATGTTGATATAGGGGAAGTTATGCACATATGGGAACAAGGAGTATGCCGGAAATCTCTGTACATTTCCTTCAATGTTGCTATGAATCTAAAACTATCCCCACCCCCAAAAATTAAGTCTTAAAAAAATCACTTTAGAAAAGAAGTAAAATTGTCTTTATTCACAGACAACATGACTGTGTAAGTAGAAAATTGTAAGAAATCTATTAAAAAGCTACTAGAACTAAAACGAAACTTTACAAAGTTATAGGATACAAGGTCAAAACAAAATCATTTTCTTTCTTTCTCTCTCTTTTTTTTTTTTTTTGATGGAGTCTTGCTTGTCACCCAGGCTGGAAGTGGCATAATCTCGGCTCACTGCAACCTCTGCCTTCTGGGTTCAAGCCATTGTCCTTCCTCAGCCTCCCAGTAGCTGGGATTACAGGCGTGCACCACCACACCTAGCTAATTTTTGTATTTTTAGCAGAAACAGGGTTTCACCATGTTGGCCAGACTGGTCTCGAACTCCTGACCTCAGATGATCTGCCTGCCTCAGCCTCCCAAAGTGCTGGGATTACAGGCGTGAGCCACCGTTCCCAGCCAATCAATTGTATTTCTAAGAACTAATAACAGCATTTGGAAACTGAAATCTTAAAGTCCCTTACAATAATATACAGAATATGTAATAATTAGAGATAAACAACAAATATATTCAGGTTCTGTTGTCTTAGTTCAAGCAGCTATAACAAAAGTACTATAAACCAGGTGGCTTAAACAACAGAAATGTATTTCTTGCGGTTCTGGAAGCTGGGCATTCTGAGATCACAGTATTGCTGGTGATACTGATCATGCTGGCATGGTCAGTTCTGATGAGGCTTTCTTCCTGGTTTGCAGACAACAGCCTTCTTGTTGTTCCTCACATGGTGGAGATAGAGAGGAAGGAAGCTGTTTTGTGCATCTTCTTTTAAGGCCAATATAATTTGGGGGGATTACCATGACCTAATTACCTCCCACAGGCCCCATCTGGAAATATCATCACATTGGAGATTATGAACTTTTGAAGGACGCGTTCAGTCCATAGTACCGGTCCTCTGAAAACTATATAACATTACTGAGAGAAATTAAAGCAGTGTTAAATAAGTAGGGGAAAATACCATATTTAAGGAAAATCTAATTCAATATAAGATGTCAAATCTCCCCACATTATTTTTAGTAGAGACGTTGATTGACATATTGATATCAATATTGGTATTTTGATATCACAATGATATGTTGATTGATACATATTGATATATTGATTCATCACCATCCCAGTCAAAATTCCATCAGCCTTTTTTTTTTTTTTTTTTAATACTTTAAGTTCTGGGATACATGTGCAGAATGTGCAGGTTTGTTACCTAAGTATACATGTGCCATGGTGGTTTGCTGAACCCATCAACCTGTCATCTACATTAGGTATTTCTCCTAATGCTCTCCCTCCTCTAGCCCTGCACCCCCTGACAGGCCTCAGTGTGTGATGTTCCCCTCCCTGTGTCCATGTGTTCTCATTGTTCAACTCCCACTTATGAGTGAGAACATGTGGTGTTTGGTTTTCTATTCCTGTATTAGTTTGCTGAGAATGATGGTTTTCAGCTTCATCCATGTCCCTGCAAAGGACAGTAACTCATCCTTTTTTATGGCTGCATAGTATTCCATGTTGTATACATTCCACATTTTCTTAATCCAGTCTATCACTGATGGGCATTTGGGTTGGTTCCAAATCTTTGCTATTATTAACAGTGCTGCAATAAACATACATGTGCATGTGTCTTTATAGTAGAATGACTTATAATCCTTTGGGATTATAATCCCAGTAATGGGATTGCTGGTTCAAATGGTATTTCTGGTTCTCAATCCTTGGGGAATCACCATACTGTCTTCCACAGTGATTGAACTAATTTACACTCCCACCAACATGGTAAAAGCGTTCCTATTTCTCCACATCCTCTCCAGCATCTGTTGTTTCCTTTTTAATGATCGCCATTCTAACTGATGTGAGATGGCATCTTGTTGTGGTTTTGATTTGCATTTCTCTAATGACCAGTGATGGTGAGCTTTTTTTTCATATGTTTGTTGGCCGCATAAATGTCTTATTTTGAGAAGTCTCTGTTCATATCCTTTGCTCATTTTTTGATGGTGTTTTTTTTTTTCTTGCAAATTTGTTTAAGTTCCTTGTAGATTCTGGATATTAGCCCTTTGTCAGATGGATAGATTGCAGAAATTTTCTCCCATTCTGTAGGTGCCTGTTCACTTTGATGATAGTTTCTTTTTCTGTGCAGAAGCTCCTTAATTTAATTAGATCCCATTTGTCAATTTTGGCTTTTGTTGCCATTGCTTTTGGTGTTTTAGTCATGAAGTCTTTGCCCCTGCCTATGTCCTGAATGGTATTGCCTAGGTTTTCTTCTAGGGTTTTTATGGTTTTAAGTATTGATGGAATGTATCTCAAAATAATAAGAGCTATTTATGACAAACTCACAGATGATATCATACTGAATGGGCAAAAGTTGGAAGCATTCCCTTTGAAAACTGGCACAAGACAAGAATGCCCTCTCTCACTACTTCTATTCTACATAGTATTGGAAGTTCTGGCCAGGGCAATCAGGCAAGAGAAAAGAAATAAAGGGTATTCAAAGAGGCAGAGAGGAATGTCAAAGTTGGCCCCTGTTTGCAGATGACATGATTGTACATTTAGAAATACCCATCGTCTTAGGGGCCGCCAAATCTCCTTAAGGCTGATGAGGCAACTTGTCAGCAAGTCTCAGGATACAAATCAATGTGCAAAAATCACAAGGCACTTCTATAGCACCAATAATAGACTAACAGAGAGGGCCAAATCATGAGTGAACTCGCCATTCACTAGATTGCTATCAAAGAGAATATAACTAGGAATATAACTTATAAGGGATGTGAAGGACCTCTTCAAGGAGAACTATAAACTACTGCTCAAGGAAACAAGAAAGGACACAAATAAATGGAAAACATTCCATGCTCATGGATAAGAAGAATCAATACCATGAAAATGGCCATACTGCTCAAAGTACTTTATAGATTCAATGCTATCCCCATCCATCAAACTACCACTGACTTTCTTCAAAGAATTAGAAAAAACTACTTTAAATTTAATATGGAACCAAAAAAGAGCCCATATAGCCAAGACAACCCTAAGCAAAAAGAACAAAGCTGGAGGCATCATGCTACCTGACTTCAAACTATACTATAAAGCTACAGTAACCAAAACAGCATGGTACTGGTACCAAAACAGATGTATAGATCAATGGGACAGAACAGAGGCCTCAGAAATAAGGCCACATATCTACAACCATCTGATCTTTGAGAAACTTGACAAAAAATAAGCAATGGGGAATGGATTCCCTATTCAAGACATGGTATTGGGAAAACTGGCTAGCCATATGCAGAAAACTGAAACTGGATCCCTTCCTTACACCTTATACAAAAATTAACTCAAGATGGATTAAAGACCATCAAGCTTTTTAAAAATAGAAATTGACAAGCTGCTGGCTTCTCAATTTGGAAATGCAAAGTATCTAGTATAGACAAAACAATTTTGAAAAAGAATTAAGTTTGAGGACTTATAATACCTAATTTTAAGACTTATTATAGACTGGGTGCAGTGGCTCATGCCTGTATCTCAGCACTTTGGGAAGCTGAGGTGGGCAGATGACTTGAGGTCAGGAGTGCCAAGTCAGCTTATTCAACATGATGAAACCCCGTCTCTACTAAAAATACAAAAATTAGCTGGGCATGGTGGCGGGAACCTGTAATCCCAGCTACTCTGGAGGCTGAGGACAAGAATCACTTGAACCTGGGAGGTGGAGGTTGCAGTGAGCCCTGAGATCATGTCACGGCACTCCAGCCTGTGACAGAGCAGAGCAAGATTCTGTCTCAAAAAAAAAAAAAAAAAAAAAAAGAAAGAAAGAAAGAGAGAGAGAGAGACTTAGTATAAAGCTACAATAATAAATACTATATTATACTAGTATAAGAATAGACACATATGGAACAGAATAGAGTATAAAAATAGGCCTACATATATTAGGTCAATTGGTATTTTAAAAGGTGCCCTGATAATTCAATGGGAAGAAGATTTTTTTTCAACAAATGGCAGGAACAATTGTATATATATGCAAAAAAGTGAGCATCAACCCTTACCATACACAAAAAATTAATTTGGAATAGATTAAAGATCTAACTATAAGAGTAAAAACTATAAAATTTCTAAAAGGAAATATAGGAGAAAATCTTGTGATGTTGGGTTTGGCAAAGATTTTTTTTAAAATTCAGGATAATCTGTAAGATTTCTTTTATAGAATATAATAAGTGTGAACCACAAAAGAAAAAAAAACAATAAATTAGATTTCACCAAAATTCAAAAGACACTGCTAAGAAAATGAAAAGGCTAAGAGACATTGAGGGAAAATATTTGCCAAACATATCTGGTAAAGGATATATATCCAGCATATACAAGGAACTCTCACAACTTAATAATGGGAAGACAACCAATTATTTTAATGGATAAAATATCTGAACAGATACTCTACCTAAGAATATATATAAATGGCAAAAAAAGCATATGAAAAGATATTCAACATAATAATGCCATTTTGGAAATGCAAATTAAAACCTTCAGATACTAGTACAATTTCACTAGGATGTCAAAAATTTGAGATACTGACAATACCATGTGTTAACAAGGATGTGGAGCAGCGGGAACCCTAGTGCATTGTTGGTGGGAATATATAAAGGTACAGCCACTTTGGGAACCAATTTGGCTGTTTCCTATAAAATTAAATATATGTTTATATTATGACCCAGAAATTCCACTCTTGGTATTACCCAAGAGAAATGGAAACTTGCAGTCACATGAAGACTTGTACTCAAATGTTCATAGCAACTTGATTCATAGTAGCTAAAAAGTGGAAACAAATCAAATGTCTGTCAATTGGTGAATGGCAAATAAAATGCGGTTTATTTATGCAATGGAGTTGAACTCAGCAATAAAAGGAATGAAATACTGACACCCACAACAATGTAGGAGAATCTCACAAACCTTACACTAGATGATACAAACCAGACACATCTATAATTCTGTTTTAGTTTGATCTGCTATGAAAAAGTACTATAGACTGTGTGGCTTATAAACAACGCAAATGTTATTTCTCACAGTTCTGGAGACTGGAAGTCAGAGATCAGGGTGCCAACATAGTCAACTTCAGGTGCAGGCCCTCTTCCAGGTCGCAGACTGCCAACTTCTCGTTGTAGCCTCACATGGCAGAAAGCAAGCGAACTCTGCGGCCTCTTATTACAAAGGCGCTTCCACAGGTTCCATTCCAGCTGCCATCACATTGGGATTAAATTTTAACATATGAATATTGGGGCGAGGGACGTAAACATTCTGTTCACAACAGATTCTCTTTACATGAAATTCTAGAAGAGGCAAAACTACTGGTGGTTATCATGTGCCAGTGAGGGAGCGGATGGGAATGGGAATGGGAGGGGATAGGGTGAGGGACTGATTGTAAAGGGGCACGAAGAAATTTTTAACACTTTATTTATTTATTTATTTATTCATTTATTTACGTGTTTAGGAAGTGCCTCAGATAGGAAGAACTTTTTAAGAGTGTGGGAAACTTTTGTGGTAGTGATCACACAACTGTCAACATTTGTAAAATCTCATCAAATTGTACACTTAAACTTGTGAGTTTTATTGCATATGAATTATAACTCAATAAAGCTAATTTAAATTTTAAAAAAAACCCTTTATTCATGATTCCCTTTCCTCTCCTCCTCTTGGACATGAGGCCTGTGTTCAGGGATGTTAGATAGCGCCGTGGTTTCAGGCTGGTTGTCCGGCCGACGGCTGGTGTCTGACCATGAAGGCTCCTCCTGAGATGTGCATCCACCTGGGTCTCAGATGTGGATCTCAATGCTGGCGTCTTCTGAGAGTTCTGTATCCCCACCTGGCTCGCAGTTGTCTGGTCCACAAAGCTTTCTGGAGCAGTATCCTTTCATCCCAGTTTCAAGGACTTTTGTGGGGTAGTGCTCCCAACCAGCCTCCGCACCTCTCCCGTGCCACTCTGTGCCCTCTCTTGTGCCCTCTCTGCCTAGTCATCTGTGCTTCATCACATAAAGAAATGAAGATGGTGATGGCTCTGGAACCTTGCCACTTTTTCCAAGTACCACCTGGGAAAGGAGGCACATTACACCCTTGATATTCTTGAATGTTCAGGTTCCACCATTTCCTTTCCTAAGACTTGTCCTGGGTAGATGAGGTACCTCAGAGGCTTAGACTAATTTGTTTTTCTCACCAACTCTCTTTGTTCTCCACATCAGAGAGATCTATTTATTTATTTTTACTTTTAACTTATTCTTCCAATGAAAAGGTAGGAAAATTGGCTTGGGAAATATTATTCTAACTCTATAATTAATGTCAGAACCATTACCTTCAAAGGAAGAAAATAAATTGAGTAAGGGATGCTGCCCAAGGAGAGAGAAAGACTAAAGTGGAGATCTGCCAAGGGCCAGTGAAAGCCTCAGAACAGGAAATACTTACGCAACAAAAAGAGGAGGCTATGAAATTTGTAGACACGGGAGAGGAAACTTTGCCTACTTCACTTATTATCTAAGGTGGCTCTTCCCCTGACTTAGAGCTGACTTGTATTCTTTTAAAGTCTTTTCTTTAATGGTGTTGCTCCCTTTCCCCTGATCTAATAGCGGATGTCCTATACAGCCTTTCTTATCCCAGATTTAAATGTTTCACAGTGAGAACTGAAGATAAGGTCTTTTAAGGCTCTCACACCAAAGCCTAAAGGAGTGCTCTGGGACAAATTCATGCCGAAGAGGACCCAGATCATCTTTTCCAGCCTATAGATAACTGAAATATTTGGTCCAGCTCCAGGATGACCCGTCTTTATTTGTTCCTTGTCAAAATAATGTAAGGTACATTATGTATGAAATCAAATGAACAAGGCACTGGTGGGAGGGAGTTGACATTTATCGAGGCCAATATGCTGAGATCTGGGCTGAGACACATGCATTGTCCAATTTAATCCTCACAATAACATTGAAATCATCTTGCAGTTTAGAAAACAGCTACTAAGAGGTTGCATATTTTGCCCAAAGTCACCCAGGAAGGAGAGGAATGAGATTCAAGCCTAAATTGATGAACTTCAAAGTAGTTCTTTCCATTACCCCATGCTGCCCATCCTGGTAGACTGAGTCAAAACCACTAGTCTCAGTTTCAGATAAAAGAAGGAGCAATGAGGAGGAGCAGGTGGAAGAAGGGAGGAACCTGGCTCATAGAAACCAGTGGTGGGAAGCAGTGATAGTCCGTATTTCATGGAGTTCTTTGCTAAGCAAACAGATCCATCTAGGTCCACAGTTCCTATTAACCAGGGTGTGAGAAAGAGAAAAGGGGTAAATGAAAAAGCAGGTTTGCAAGGCATTAGGTAAGATATATAGACTAGTATTGTAATGTTATGCACATCCTTTTTGGTATCATCTTTAAAATTCAAGTAAGGAGGACAGTGGGACTTTTCTAATGTGTACATTTTCGTAGCAAGCAAGAGGAGTGACCTCCAGTGTGAGCGTTCTAGATTGCACCCAAACAGGCAGAATTTCTGCTTTACAGACCTTCTGGAAGACCGTCAGCTTTAGACCTACCCGGGCATTTCAAATCTCTTACAGGATTTGGAACTCTTAGACTCTGCTCACTGCTAAATTATTTGGAAACTAATTAAGGGAACTGATAGCGCCTTTCAGGCACCTTTTGAATTTCTGAAGCCTGCCTAAACTTGCAGAATGACTGTAAATTATTACAGATGTAAGAACAGTGTTTCTCGCCACACTGTGTATATTTGAAGGTTGTCCTTTTGTTTGCAACTATAGCAACAAGTTCTATAGCCCACTGTTTTGCTCAGCTCAGCCTTGCCACCTCATGGACTGCCTAATAAATGCTGCTCAACAATAATTTGTCTTTAACTGATTTACACTGTGTTGGCTTGCTTTTTCTAAAAGAGTCCTAGCCTTAACACTGTTGCAGTGACAGAAGTCAAATTGTGTCAGCCCGCCTGTATTGTTGATCCTGCTTTTGGCTATTGAAGGCCAAGCGGGAAGGGCTTTGCTAAGACCACAGAGAGAGTCTTGTATGGTATAATAGGAAAGAGTGAGGGATTTGGAGCCAGGTGACATGGGTTTAAATAAATACTGCCAATCCTTGCTGTGTGATCTTGGGCACATCATTTATACTCTCTGTCAATTTCCTCCTGTACAAAATGGAGGTAATTCTTATGGTATGTGGTTGTTAGGACAAAGTGAAGTAATACAAGGGAAAGTTTTGTTTAAATTGTAAAGAGTTATATAAATATTATTATTAGGTGCACTGAACAAGAGTGCTTGCATGCTGACAAGGTCAACCAGGAGGGTGTGTTGGAAATACATCCTGTCTGTTTCTGTGGCAGTTCTGCCTCATGTAAGGTGCTGCCCCGTGATAAGCCCACATGTTATACCTACTCAGAAATAAGTAATACAGAGCTTGTTTTGATTATGTAGGTTTCCGAGAAGAAAGGGAATAAATGTATAAGATGCTTTAAAGAGAGAGTGAGGAACTTTTCTTGGGTCTGTGCTTGGGTTATGGTAGGAGTGGGCAAAGAAAGGCAAGGGGATGGTGAAATGAAGGAGAAGGCCTAGAGCTCTCTCAGCACCCTTCCATCCTCGGGAAGGGTGCTGATTCTATCACAGAGCCTTGGGTTCTCCACCATCATGTTGCAATTAACAGATTCCTCATGGATTACACATGCACATAATCTAAGATGTAACTGTTTAACACGTCTGAACATTAACTTTAAAGGCCAGATATGCCCTTGAAGCTTTCCTTCAGAGGTTTGCTATTTATGTGTTTGTGTGGTTTTAATTGAAGGTAGTTCAAACCCCATTGTTACTTTTTTTTTTTAATTATTATTATACTTTAAGTTCTAGGGTACATGTGCATAATGTGCAGGTTTGTTACATATGTATACTTGTGCCATGTTGGTGTGCTGCACCCATCAACTGGTCAGCACCCATCAATTCGTCATTTATATCAGGTATAACTCCCAATGCAATCCCTCCCCCCTACCCCCTCCCCATGATAGGCCCCAATGTGTGATGTTCCTCTTCCCGAGTCCAAGTGATGTCATTGTTCAGTTCTCACCTATGAGTGAGAACATGCGGTGTTTGGTTTTCTGTTCTTGTGATAGTTTGCTAAGAATGATGGTTTCCAGCTGCATCCATGTCCCTACAAAGGACGCAAACTCATCCTTTTTTATGGCTGCATAATATTCCATGGTGTATATGTGCCACATTTTCTTAATCCAGTCTGTCACAGATGGACATTTGGGTTGATTCCAAG
>NW_016803115.1:1810881-1824229 GCF_001698545.2 Rhinopithecus bieti
CTCCCCCAGCCTCGCTGCTGCAGTTTCGGTTAGATCACAGACTGCTGTGCTAGCAATGAGGGAGGCTCTGTGGCCGTGGGACTCTCCCGGCCAGGTGTGGGTATAATCTCCTGGTGTGCCCGTTTGCTTAAAGTGCAGTATTGGGGTGGGAATTACCCGATTTTCCAGGTGTTGTGTGTCTCAGTTCCCCTGGCTAGGGAAAGGGATTCCCTTCCCCTTGCACTTCCCAGGTGAGGCAATGCCTCGCCCTGCTTCAGCTCTCGCTGGTTGGGCTGCAGCAGCTGACCAGCACCAATTGTCCAGCACTCCCCAGTGATATGACCCCAGTACCTCAGTTGAAAATGCAGAAATCACCGGTGCTCTGTGTCGCTCGCGCTGGGAGTTGGAGACTGGAGCTGTTCCTATTCGGCCATCTTGCTCCGCCCCGCTCCCCATTGTTACTTTAACACTTCAATTATGAGGCAATTTTTATCTGTACATATTTACTGCAAGAGTTTTCATTTTTCCTTTCCTTTAAGATTCTTTTGTTTTCCTGTAGGATTCTTTTCTTTTCAGGATTCTTTTTTCAAAAGTCCTCTGTATCATTTCTTTCAGGAAAAAATATGTTGTGGTTTGATTTGTTGGGTCTTTGAATAACAGCATTTTTACTTTCTTTTTTTAAAAAAGCATCTCCATAAATATATATACCTACTATGTACCCACAAAAATAAAAATAAATAAAATAAAATATGTATCTACATCTTAAAAAAATGTTTCAAGTCTAACTTTGTATGGTAAAAATGTGCATTGTATAATTGTACATAGAATATAAAATATAGGCAGGAATAACTGCAATATTTTATCTGTGGCATTTAGGACTATTAAGTTAGTTCTATCTGATATTGTTGTTGCTGTTGTCCATTAAACGGATCTGAGGTATGCCTCATGTCAGATTGGCTGCCCAATATTCTGAGCCTGCCATATAGTGGACCAGAGGCCCCATAGGATGAGCCTTGATTTTATAGACTTTCAATGTTATCTCCAAAAGATAATATACATGTAATTACCAGAGATACACTGACAGAATTGAAGGCACTTGTCATACAACTTTATACCAGAATTTTTGTAACCCAGTTTTGACATTTCTATGTTTGTTTTTTTTTTTTTTTTTAACATGTTAGGAAACTAAAACAAAACAAAACAAAACAAAACATTGGAAGTGCCCCAGAGTTCTCCCTTCCTCCAAGGGGTCAGCTCTGAGTTCCTGTAGAAACATCTTGTAATTAACCTTGTAGAAACATCTTGTAATTAACCTTGTAGAGCAATGGGCTTCTAGGGGAAGGAGCACCCAATTTTATCTTCAGGGCAGTCAGAAGAGCCAAGTCACAAAAAAAGAACACACAGGTTTTGTGTGGAGCTAGGAGAGAAATAAATCATGTTCAACTTTACATTACACCCTGCTGTTTCTAAAATGAGCAAAACCTGTGCTTGTTCAGCGGTGAGTAATATCGAAAGACAGTGTGGTTTTCTGCTACAGCTTTCTTGAAGCATTGCCATTTTATTGTCCAAAAGTCACATTGTTTGTGTATCCTGCCCCATTCTCTGGAGCATGTGGTATTTGATTTTTACACATGCTCCTTGTATCTATCTAGAAATTTTTCCTTAAGAATTCAAAATCAAAACAATGATCACCAATGTTTCATTTGAGGAAGAGGAATTACTGATGTGTATTACAAAACAAGGGGTACCCTGCAATGTTTATTGCTTAATTATTCTTTGTGAAGCTTCCTGTTTTGGCTTATTCATGTCCTTTGCTCTCTTAAAATCACCTTAAGACCACATCCTCTTCTCTTCCGACTCCTACAGCATCGCGTGGTACTGCCTTGCCTCCTTCCAGTGGGGGCTGCTTCTCTGCAGAACTTGCTATGCCGGTGGTGCTCCCTATAAGTGTGCAGTGTGTGGTCACCCTGTTTTTGTGGTTCAAGTTATCATAGCACCAATTTCAGTTAAAACTTTTAGAATTTTATGTCTGTGATTTTTTTTTTTCTTTCTTTCTTTTTTTTTTTTTTTTTTTAACAGAGTCTCACTCTGTCACCCAGGCTGGAGTGCAGTGGTGCGATCTCGGCTCACTGCAAGCTCTGCCTCCCAGGTTCATGCCATCCTCCTGCCTCAGCCTCCCAAGTAGCTGGGGCTACAGGTGTGTGCCACCACGCCCGGCTAATTTTTTGTATTTTTTAGTAGAGACGGGGTTTCACCGTGTTAGCCAGGATGGTCTCGATCTCCTTACCTCGTGATCCGCCCGCCTCGGCCTCCCAAAGTGCTGGGATTACAGGCGTGAGCCACCGCATCCGCCCTGTATCTGTGATTTTTTCATTAACTTGTCTTGCTCCCGGTCGGTCTTGCTGCCCCTAAGGTCAGGAACCTTGTCTGGTCTTGCTCACCACTATCTCCTACCGATAACACAGTGGCTGGGTCCCAGCCTCCAGATTGTTTCCTTGCCTCTAAATTCACACCTTTTCCAAGCCATTCTTCTCATTGTCAGCAATATCTTTACAACTCCGCCATAGCTCCTAATGCCTAGAGTTCAAGTCCCAAATTCCAGGCTACCAGTTGCTTTTTCAGCCTTATCTACTTTCCGAAGAATGTTGCTTTTTATTTGTGCTTATTTTACCTCAGCTTATGTGACAGAGAACTAGTTCTTTCCCTGCCTTACTTTCTCTTCAGATTGTACATTGTTTGCATATTTGTAAAGTCTTTATCAGAAAACTCAATAAATATTTACTTCATTGATTTAGACGTTCTGGAGATATAAGTCTCTAGAATTACCATACCTGACAGCTATGTAGTTCTTCCTATGCCAGGAATTTAAGGTGTTATATTAAACATTCTCTGTTTATATCACTGTAGCCTGAGAATATATTTTATTCTATTATTTTATTTATAGCTGTCAATCTTATTGCCTGCAATATAGTAATATTAATACAATGGGCTTTGCAATCCTATGTTAACTGTCTTTGGATATTTATTGTTTTTTGTTTTTTGGTTTTTTTTTTTTGAGACAGAGTTTCACTCTGTTGCCCAGGCTACAGTGGAGTAGCACTATGTTGACTCACTGCAACCTCTGCCTTCCGGGTTCAAGCAATTCTCCTGCCTCAGCCTCCTGAGTAGCTGGGATTACAAGTGCCCGCCCCCGTGCCTGCTAATTTTTGTGTTTTTAGTAGAGATGGGGTTTCACCATGTTGGCCAGGCTGGTCTCTAACTTCTGACCCTATGATCTGCCCGCCTCGGTCTCCCAAAGTACTGAGATTACAGGAGTAAGCCGCCGTGCCCGGCCATATATTTATTGTTTTATCCATTAAACTTTGTTACCTGGTTAAGTCCTTTCCTGCCTATTTAATTAGATTAATTAGTGGGTTTTTTTTGTTTTAATTCACACAGACTTTTTAATATTTGCCTTTGTTGTGTTTTCTGTCACTACTCACTCTCCATCTTTTCCTTTTTTAAAAAAAACATTATTGAGGTATGGTTGATGTATAAAATACTGTACGTATTTATTGTATACAGCTCAATGAGGTTGGGGATAAGTATACACCCATGAAACCACCAACCATCATCAATCTCATAAACATATCTATCACCTCCCAAAGTTTTATCCACCCCTGTGTTAATTATTTTTGTTGTTGTTTTATCATAAGATCTACTCTCTTAGTAATTTTATGTATACAAAAGAGTATTGTTAGCTACAGGCACTATGCCGTCTAGTAGATCTTCAAAACTTACTTATCTTGCATAGCTAAACTTTTGTACTCTTTAACCATTACTCTCCAATTTCTCCTACCCCAAGTCCCTGGCAGCCACCATCCCACTCTGCTTCTATGAGTTTGACTACTTTAAGTTCCATATATAAGTGAGATCATACGTATTTGTATTTCTCTGTCTGCCTAAATATTTCATTTTCTATCCATGATGTTGCAAATTGCAGTATTTCCTTTTTCTATGGCTGTAAAATGTTCCATTGTATACATATATCACAATTTCTTTGTGCATTCATATGTCCATGGAAATTTATGTTGATTCCATATCTTGGCTTTTGTAAATAGTGATGAAATGAATGTGGGGGTGCCGATATCACTTTGAGATCCTGATTTCAATTCATTTGGATATATAACCAGAAGAACTGCTGGATAATAAGGAAGGTTTATTTTTAATTTTTTGAGGAAACTTCATACTATTTTCTATAATGGTTTTACCAACTTATATTCCCACTAACAGTGTACAAGGGTTCCTTTTTCTTCACATACTCATCAACAATTATTATCTTTTGTTTTTTCAATCATAGCCATCCTAACAGATGTGAGGCGATGTCTTATTGTGGTTTTGATTTGCATTTCCCCAATGGTTGGTAATGTTGATCACCTTTTTATGTACTTGTTGGCCATTTGTATGTTTTCTTTGGGAAAATGTCTATTCAGCTCCGTTACCCATTTTTTAATGGGATTATTTGAGTTGTTGCTATTCAGTTGTATAAGTTCCTTGTGTGTTTTGGATGTTAACCCCTTATCACATACATAGTTTGCAAATATTTCCTCCCATTCCATAGGTTGCCTTTTCATTTTGTTGATTGTTTCTTTTGCCATGCAGAAGTTTTTTAGCTGGATGTCATCTCACTTTATTTTTCCTTTTGTTGTCTGTGCTTTTGGTGTCGTACCCAAAATATCATCACTAAAACCAATGTCAAGGACCTTTTTCCTACGTTTTCTTCTAGGAGTTTTATGCTTTCAGAGCTCATGTTTAATTCTTTAATCTAGTTTGAGTTAATTTTTGTGTGTGATGTAAAACAAGGGCCTGATTTCATTCTTTGGCATGTGGATATCCAATTTCCCTAACACCCTGTATTGAAGAAACTATGTTGTGCATTCTTGACATCCATGCCCAAAATTACTTGGCTGTATATGCATTAGTTCATTTCTGGGTTCTCTATTTTGTTCCATTGGTCTTTTTTTTTTTTTAATGCCAGCACCATACTGTTTTGATTACTATAACTTTGTGCTACAATTAGAAATCAGAACATGCAATTTTTTTCTAGCATTGTTGTTCTTGCTCAAAGTTGGTTTGGCTACTTGGAGTCCTTTATGGTTCCATATAAATTTTAGGATTTTTTTCTATTCCTGTGAAAAAATGCTATTGGAATTTTATAGAGATTGCAGGTTGAACCTGTAGATTACTTTGTGTAGTAAAACCATTTTAACAATATTAATTCTTCTAATCCATAACATGGGATACCTTTCCATTTATTTACATCTAATTTCTTTCACTGGAGTTGTATAGTTTCCAGTGTACAGATCTATCATGTCCTTGGTTAAATGTATGCCTAAGTACTTTTATTCTAAAGGTTAAAGTTTTTCTGATGATCTCGATCAGAACTCTCTTGTAGTATCTTTTAGTTGCTTCCCTGTGTAAATACTTTACTTGCTCTAAAATATTTAGAATGTTTTCAGAATAATAGAGATTGAAAACTTTAGCAAACTGAGGAATTTGTACAAATTCAGCATGGTACTTATCATTTGTTGCCCAGGTAAGCTGTATCATATTTAAAGGTGCAGTGCTCTGAGAAATTGTCTGAACCTAAGTTTTCAAAGTTAATACCATCTTTATTATAAAGATTTCAAGGCCAGGAGTGGTGGCTTATGCCTGTAATCCTGGCACTTTGGGAGGCCAAGGCAGGTGGATCACCTAAGGTCAGGAGTTCGAGACCAGCCTGGCCAACATGGTGAAACCCTGTCTCTAGTAAAAATACAAAAATTAGCCAGCTGTGGTGACATACACCTGTAATCCCAGCTACTCGGGAGGCTGAGGCAGGAGAATCACTTGAACCTGGGAGGCAGAGGTTATTGTGAGTGGAGAATGCACCACTGCACTCCAGCCTGGGAGACAGAGCAAGATTCTGTCTCAAAAAAAAAAAAAAAAAAAAAAAAAAAAAAAAAAACCCACATATATACATATTTTAAAACAAATAGATGTACTATACTTTGCAACCCTTTTGTAATAGCAGAAAATTGGAAACATTCTGTATGTTTATAAATAGAAAATTGAATAACCTATGGTACATCTATGCAAAGGAGTGCTATGCAGCTATGAAAAGGAATGAGGTCTATCTCTGTATATTCCTATAAAGTTCTTTAGGATATATTATTAAGTCTAAATGTCTAAGTTTTGCTTCAAAATAATCTAGAGAGTTCAGAGGGGAAGTGGAAGGGTTATAGATAAATTGCTCATGAATTGATATTTATTGAAGCTGATTAATGGGTACTTGAGGATTCATTGTACTAATCTGCTACTTTTGTTTATATTTGAAACACTTTTCTTTTCTTTCTTTCTTTCTTTTTTTTTTTTTGAGACAGAGTCTCGCTGTGTCTCCCAGGCTGGAGTACAATGACGTGATCTCAGCTCACTGCAACCACCACCCACGGGGTTCAAGTGATTCTCCTGCCTCAGCCTCCCAAGTAGCTGGGATTACAGGCACACACCACCATGCCTGGATAATTTTTTTGGTATTTTTAGTAGAGATGGCGTTTCACCATGTTGGCCAGGCTAGTCTTGAACTCCTGACCTCAGGTAATCCACCTGCCTCCATCTCCCTAAGTGCTGAGATTACAGGCATGAGTCACCATGCCCAGCCTTTGAAACACTTCTTAATAAAAAGGTTAAAAATAAGATATAGCCTAACGTTCTGAAGGAAATATTTTTCTGGGATATTCATTCACATTTAATATCCATGAAAGGATTGAGTGTACATATTTTAGTTTATTCACAAAACAAATTTAAATGTATAGCCAAACCATTTTTAGCTGCTTGAAGATTTAAGCAATAAACTGTGATTACTTAGCAAATATAAAGTATTGTAATGTCATAATAATAATAGTTATTTTAAAAAAAAACACTATGGGGCATTGAAAAAAGTAAACGTGTTAAAGGAAGGGAAGTCAAATGATACCACTGTCTATTAACATCACATAACAACAGACAATCAGATATTTGGAGCCTCCTGATGGAAGTGTATGTTACCACCTATGAAGTATTGTTGTAGCAGCAGGAAGAGGAAAACAAGTACATGTATAATTTATGACTGCAGCAGAAAATTAGAGATAGCAGAGTAAGAGCTCAAGTCCTGAGGCATTATCATGTTTAATCTGCACATCTTTTTGAAACATAAAAATTAGTTGTTGTTTTGTTTTACTAATTTTACCCCATTTTAGAGAGGAGTAAATTTAATGAATAAATGATATGTCTGTGACCACCTGACTAACACATTCAAGAACCCAGAACCTACCAAACCTTCTGGCTTCATATGATAGAACATGCTTTCCATGTTATAGAGTGAGGCTCAATGTCATCAAGAAAGAGCCAATCCAATAAGATAGACATGAGAAATGATACATATACTCCAGAAGATTCAGACCTTAAAAACATGACAATTGCAGTTATCTTCTTTGGCAAGAGAAGAGTGTAAGTATAATGTTCTGTTGATTCAGTGAAGATTCATGTATTTCTGAGATCAAAAAGAGCTGATGATGATATTGGCACTCTCTTATACAACGGAGGCATTTTACCCGCTCTCTCTCCAGAAGGGCAGTCATCCCAATGTCACCAAAGTGGGCCAACAGAGGCCTTGATGACTAAGACAGAGTTCTTTTAGAAACTTCTGTGGATCTACTTGAATACATGGCCAAATCAATGGCTAATACACAGGGCCGGCTTCAGCTTCATAGATGTATGACCTACATAGTCACACAAAGATCTGCTCTCAGAAGAGCCCTGCACTTGTTTTAATGCTCTGCTGTCACCATTTTTAAATACTTAAAATTTTATTTTTGAGCTTGAGTTTTGTAAATAAAGTCTGTTGGGACAATCGCACATTCACATGAGCAGCGCAGATAGGCCAGGAAGCAGTGTGCACATGCATAGGCCTGAATCAGTGACTGCAGCAGAGGGTGTGGGTGCCAAGCAAATAGGCCTGTGGCCTGGTGCTCAAAAGCATGCATCAGAGCAATTTGAGGTATCACAGAGTCTCAAGGCAGCCAGGCCAGCACTTGAGTGCACGTTGACAAAAGCAATGGCAGCAATAGCAGCAGAAGCAACATGACAGCAAAAGTAATAGGGACAGCTACATCAGTGATGGCTTCAGGAGAAAGAAGAGGCTCTACATGGGGACAGTTCTAGAACCTACCATGGGAGGCTGGTCCCCAGCACCTGTCCCTGTGGTATTTGCACATATAATAAGGAAAGAAACTATTGACACTCATGCAGAAAACTTTTTTAGTAAAATATTACAAAATAAAAGCAAACACACAGACATTGTAATAAAACATGTCAAGGAGTTATTAGAATTATTCAGAGAGTTTAAAATCTTCAGTTTTGAAAACTGCTATAATATTGCAAATCAAATATCCATAAGTTTAGAAATTGAAATTAAAGATGATTGCATGTGACAGAAAATAATACTTTTCCAAGCTTGAATAAAAGCTTCTAAAGCTTTGAATAAATGAAGTATCAACAAGAAAGACCATTTTATTTTATTTTTTCTTTGTAATGGAACATACAACAATAGAATGCATATAAGCAGGTGTTTTGGTGTATATACAAAATATAAAGCCACTTTGGATTATTGTACAACCTCCAGAAGTTACCAAAATTGTCAGAGGAAACATTAAAATGAATGTTGAATAAATTTACATTTAAAATTAAATTCACAGAGGAAGCTGGTTTTTAGAAAGAGTTAAATCTTTTTAGAAACTTGTTCTACAAGAATCATCAGCTCAAAAGGTTATATTTTGAAATGATTTATCAGAAATTTATCTAAATGTTATCACAGCCAATAAATATTCTTATAAACTTCAGTGAAAGATGCATGAGCAGGAAGATTCTTCTCAAATTAAAAATTGCCAAAAATTATGTACGATCTTGCATTTCTCAAGAGCAACTCACATCACTTTCAGTTTGATCAATTAAAAATGAAATTACAATGAGCATAAATTTTGATGATCTAGTAAATTAATTTGCAGAAAAGTGAGTCAGAAAATTCTTATGATCACTCAAGATATTATATTATTGTTATTTTATTATATAAAATTGTGACATCAAAAATATTTTCTTAGGATTCGTTACTATTCACTTAGTTTTTGTTGCTATTCATGTATTGCTATTACATCTATTACATTTTATAAGTAATAAAATATTTTCAAAGGGAAAACTTTTTATATATTAGTAACTTTCAGAGGACATTTTTCTGACATTTTGACAAGGAATCCCACATTTGTTTTTTTGTACTGGGTCTTGCAAATTATGTAGGTCACCCTGCCAATATGATTTGAGGAAGAAAAATTTTTGAAGCTGGTGTTAGCAGTTGCCCACAGCAATTACAGAAGAACCTCAGTTTTGCTCCTGTGGGACTTTGGTTTTGGACAAACTAACTTTCCAATAAGAAGTAAATGAATTATTGTTACTGCATTGATTTAGTATTAAGCATTTTATTTCTGAAAATTCAAGTAAACTATTTGCAATTGTAATATTCTTTGAACATTAGAAGAATAGCAGAACTTGTTGGTCCCATTGGCAATTATTTTTAGCACACATTCTAAGTATGTTATTTGTAAGGTGTTGAAGGTATATGGGTAAATAAGAATATAATTTCTGTTCTAAGAAGTTCAATAAGGTAGACAATATGAAAAATAGTAAATTACAATACAGTATTTTAAGCACTTTTCTACAGAAATATGTACAAGGTATAGATTATAGAGGTATCAGAAAGCACACTTTGCTTTCTGATAATAGGATAGCTGGAGAGGTTTCTGACTTCTTGTTGCATAAATGTCTAGGCTGATATTGACTTGACTCTCATTATAATTCATATATATTTTATTTTCCAATTATTGCAACAGTAGCATACTTTTAAAAATAAGAAGGATTGATTTGAATGCAACAGTAGAGAGTATCTTTGCAAAAAAGCAGTCTTTTACAATGAGATTATAGCTAACTTTCCTGATTTGTAGTTTCATTGAAGAATACCTTATTCCATTTTTTTCTTATTTTTATTATTTTCCATTAATTTTACTTTATAAGTGAAGACACTCCTAAATAGCCACGTATGGATTAATTTTATTTTAGAATCGTGAAAAATGGAAGACAGTAGCACAGACACAGAAAAAGAAGAGGAAGAGGAGAAAGATGAAAAGGATCAAGAGCCCATTTATGCCATAGTGCCCACAATTAACATTCAAGATGAGCGGTTTGTTGATTTATCCGAAACTCCAGCTTTCATTTTTCTGCATGAGGTATATTTTTCTTTATATGTTACTACAGTAAAACCCAACTCAACATGTACTTAAAAATTCAAATGAAGCCAATATCATTATCAAAATTCTTTATTACATATATCCTGTAGGTGATATTTACAACCTGATACACTAAAACAAAATGGTCCCTGCCTTTTCTTCCAAAAATTTGTCATGTAATTCTGAGTCAATGCAGTAGTGTAGGTTCTGATACTTTCGTAGCCTAAGTATTAGCATATATATTCAGTCAGTTACATACATTTCTTGGGTTGGTACATGAAATGAAGATTTCTTTTATTATTGCATATACTACATTTACTTCCATACAATGAAAAGATCTTGTCATATGATAGAAAGAATATATATTTACCTAACTAACTATAGTTACTGCAATGGAGCACTGAAATCTGCTGTTTTCTATCAGGANAAAGGTTATATTTTGAAATGATTTATCAGAAATTTATCTAAATGTTATCACAGCCAATAAATATTCTTATAAACTTCAGTGAAAGATGCATGAGCAGGAAGATTCTTCTCAAATTAAAATTGCCAAAATTATGTACGATCTTGCATTTCTCAAGAGCAACTCACATCACTTTCAGTTTGATCAATTAAAATGAAATTACAATGAGCATAAATTTTGATGATCTAGTAAATTAATTTGCAGAAAAGTGAGTCAGAAAATTCTTATGATCACTCAAGATATTATATTATTGTTATTTTATTATATAAAATTGTGACATCAAAATATTTTCTTAGGATTCGTTACTATTCACTTAGTTTTGTTGCTATTCATGTATTGCTATTACATCTATTACATTTTATAAGTAATAAAATATTTTCAAAGGGAAAACTTTTATATATTAGTAACTTTCAGAGGACATTTTCTGACATTTTGACAAGGAATCCCACATTTGTTTTTTTGTACTGGGTCTTGCAAATTATGTAGGTCACCCTGCCAATATGATTTGAGGAAGAAAATTTTGAAGCTGGTGTTAGCAGTTGCCCACAGCAATTACAGAAGAACCTCAGTTTTGCTCCTGTGGGACTTTGGTTTTGGACAAACTAACTTTCCAATAAGAAGTAAATGAATTATTGTTACTGCATTGATTTAGTATTAAGCATTTTATTTCTGAAAATTCAAGTAAACTATTTGCAATTGTAATATTCTTTGAACATTAGAAGAATAGCAGAACTTGTTGGTCCCATTGGCAATTATTTTAGCACACATTCTAAGTATGTTATTTGTAAGGTGTTGAAGGTATATGGGTAAATAAGAATATAATTTCTGTTCTAAGAAGTTCAATAAGGTAGACAATATGAAAATAGTAAATTACAATACAGTATTTTAAGCACTTTTCTACAGAAATATGTACAAGGTATAGATTATAGAGGTATCAGAAAGCACACTTTGCTTTCTGATAATAGGATAGCTGGAGAGGTTTCTGACTTCTTGTTGCATAAATGTCTAGGCTGATATTGACTTGACTCTCATTATAATTCATATATATTTTATTTTCCAATTATTGCAACAGTAGCATACTTTTAAAATAAGAAGGATTGATTTGAATGCAACAGTAGAGAGTATCTTTGCAAAAAAGCAGTCTTTTACAATGAGATTATAGCTAACTTTCCTGATTTGTAGTTTCATTGAAGAATACCTTATTCCATTTTTTTCTTATTTTATTATTTTCCATTAATTTTACTTTATAAGTGAAGACACTCCTAAATAGCCACGTATGGATTAATTTTATTTTAGAATCGTGAAAATGGAAGACAGTAGCACAGACACAGAAAAGAAGAGGAAGAGGAGAAAGATGAAAAGGATCAAGAGCCCATTTATGCCATAGTGCCCACAATTAACATTCAAGATGAGCGGTTTGTTGATTTATCCGAAACTCCAGCTTTCATTTTCTGCATGAGGTATATTTTCTTTATATGTTACTACAGTAAAACCCAACTCAACATGTACTTAAAATTCAAATGAAGCCAATATCATTATCAAAATTCTTTATTACATATATCCTGTAGGTGATATTTACAACCTGATACACTAAAACAAAATGGTCCCTGCCTTTTCTTCCAAAATTTGTCATGTAATTCTGAGTCAATGCAGTAGTGTAGGTTCTGATACTTTCGTAGCCTAAGTATTAGCATATATATTCAGTCAGTTACATACATTTCTTGGGTTGGTACATGAAATGAAGATTTCTTTTATTATTGCATATACTACATTTACTTCCATACAATGAAAAGATCTTGTCATATGATAGAAAGAATATATATTTACCTAACTAACTATAGTTACTGCAATGGAGCACTGAAATCTGCTGTTTTCTATCAGGAAATAAGCAAAAAGGGGAATATGATGAATTATATATTCTCATTATGTGAACTTTAAAAAGCAAGATGAACATTTAG
Organism: Rhinopithecus bieti; assembly: GCF_001698545.2. NCBI lineage: Eukaryota > Metazoa > Chordata > Mammalia > Primates > Cercopithecidae > Rhinopithecus > Rhinopithecus bieti. Next base: position 1,823,613 of record NW_016803115.1, read on the forward strand.
GAAATACCCATATATGGGGAGGGTTTTTTTTTTTAAGTAATGGCTGACTACATATTCAACTGTTACCTGGTCATGCCTGACAGCTATACTTTAGAAAATGATTTAAAGGACATTGGAATTTCAGATGACAAACTTTATATAACTGAATAAAACATTCTAAGAAATTTGATAATCATAGTAAAAAATAAGTTTAAAAGTCTTAAAGCAAAACAGAATACATTCAAAACCGAGAAGCAAAACCAAATTGGAACAGAATGCAATAAAAAAGTAATTTTTAAAATAATAGTGTTATGGCCCATAATCCATAACACTATTATTTTAAAATAATCCCACTATTTATTATTTTAAAATAATAGTGCTGTAATCCCAGCACTTTGGGAGGCCGAGGCAGGTGGATCACGAGGTCAGGAGATCGAGACCATCCTGGCTAACACGGTGAAACCCCGTCTCTAGTAAAATACAAAAAATTTGCCAGGCGGGGTGGCTGGCGCCTGTAGTCCCAGCTACTTAGTAGGCTGAGGCAGGAGAATAGCGTGAACCTGGGAGGCAGAGCTTGCAGTGAGCCGAGATAGCGCCACTGCACTCCAGCCTGAGTGACAGAACAAGACTCCATCTCA
>NW_016803115.1:1824418-1841803 GCF_001698545.2 Rhinopithecus bieti
TTGGGAGGCCGAGGCAGGTGGATCACGAGGTCAGGAGATCGAGACCATCCTGGCTAACACGGTGAAACCCCGTCTCTAGTAAAAATACAAAAAATTTGCCAGGCGGGGTGGCTGGCGCCTGTAGTCCCAGCTACTTAGTAGGCTGAGGCAGGAGAATAGCGTGAACCTGGGAGGCAGAGCTTGCAGTGAGCCGAGATAGCGCCACTGCACTCCAGCCTGAGTGACAGAACAAGACTCCATCTCCAAAAAAAAAAAAAAAAAAAAAGTGTTATATATGTGTGTACAGGATCTAAATTGCTAAATTGTTCACTTTTCTACAGTTTTGACTTTTCTTTTATTTTGACATAATTTCAGATATACAGGACAGTTGCAAGAATAGTGCAAAGAATTTCCGTAGTTACTTTGGAACTTAAACCCAGATTTCTCAGATGTTAACATCTTACCACATTTGCTTTATCCTTTTCTTTCTATCTTCTTGTTCTCTCAACCTCTCTCTTTCTCTCTCTCTGAAGACATGATGCCCCTTTACACCTAAATGCATCACTGTGTTGCCTAAAAATATATTCATTCTCTTAATCATAGTACAATAATATCAGGAAATTAACACTGATATAATACCATTTTCTAATCTACATGCCTTATTCAGGTCTCGCCAATTGTCCCAATAATGTTCTTTATAGCAAAAGAAAATTCCAGATTATGTATTGCATTCAGTAGTCATCTCTTTAGTCTCCTTTAATCTGGAACAATTCTTCAGGATTTCTTTAGTTTTCATGATATTGACACTTTGAAGAGAAGAGGCTGTTTATTTTGTGATTTTTTTTTTCAATTTGGATTTTTCCAATTTTCTCATTATTAAATTCAAGTTATGTATTTTTGGTGAAAATATAAAGACACAATGTTGTATTCTTCTCAAGTATCTTCTACCAGGAACACATGATGTGCCTTGTCCCACTGCTAGACTTGTTCATCTTGATCACTTGGTTAAGGTGGTGACTTCCAGATTTCTCTTTTATTTATTTATTTTTCCGTTTGAAATTAATAAGCACCTCAAGAAGAGATACTCTGAGACTATGTAGTTGTCTTACTCCTCTTAACATTTTCACCTACTAGCTTGGGATTTATTGGTGATACTTACCCAAATCAACTTTTGTTATGATGGTTGTCAAATGGTGATTTTCTAATTCCATCATTTCTTCTATATTTGTTAGGTGGCTTTCTACTATGAGGAAGAACTTTCTCTTCTTTCCTTATTTTTTCATCTGTTTATCAGTGTGGACTTATGGTTTCTCACTGTCATTCCTTTTCATGCTCTAATTGTCCCACATTTGGCCAGTGTACACCCTTCAGGTAGGCTTACCTGTCCTTCTGATATGCTCCTGTGATTCCTTCTGCACTTCCTTTCTGGCATAAGAATGTGTTCTGGGCTCATCTTGTATTTTCTTTGCTCCAGTCATTTCTTGGAGGATCCCTAGTTCCTTTTACTGGAGAATGATATTTGGAAACTAAGATATTAATGCTGAGTATGGTCATTGCTCCTAGAATGTCATAGCTTCTAGCCCCTGTCAGTGGACAGAGCTAGGGAATAGATTTATGAATATTTATATCCACACAAATTTAAATCTATTTCTACGTCTGTCTTTATATATTTTTAAATCTAACTCTTATTTTAGATACAGGGCATATAGTACAGGTTTGGTACATGGGCATATTGCATTCAGGTGGTAAGCATAGTACCTGGTAGGTAGTTTTTCAACCCACACTCTTCTTCCTCCCTCCATTCACTAGTGGTCTGCAGTGTCTGTTATTCTCATGTTTATATCCATGTGTGCTCAATGTATAGCTCCTACTTATAAATGAGAATATGCAGTGTCTGGTTTTCTTTTCCTGCATTAATTCACTCAGGATTATGGTCTCCAGCTCCTTCTATGTCTCTGTGAAGGATATGATTTCATCTTCCTACATGGTTGCATAGTATTCTGTGCGGTATATATAAAATACACTTTCTTTATCCAGTCCACCACTGATGGGCAGCTAGATTGATTCCACATCTTTGTTATTAATAGTTTGGTGATGAATGTATGAGTGCATGTGTCTTTTTGGTATAACGATCTGTTTTCCTTTGGTTTTATACCCAGTATTGAGATTGCTGGGTTGAATGGTAGCTCTAAGTTATTTGAGAAATCTCCAAACTGCTTTCCACAGTAGCTGAACTAAAGAGCCTCTTCACAGCAAAAGAAACTATCAACAGAGTAAACAGACTATAGAATGGGAGAAAATATTTGCAAACTATGCATCTGACAAAGGTCTGATATCTGGAATCTATAAGGAACTTAGACAAATCAACAAGCAAAAAACAAATAACCCCATTTAAAAAAGGACAAAGGACATGAATAGACATTTCTTAAAAGAAGACATACATGTGGCCAACAAAAGTAGGAAAAATGCTCAGCATCACTATCAGAGAAACACAAGTCAAAACCACAATGAGATATTATCTCACACCAGTCAGAATGGCTATTATTAAAAAGTCAAAAACAACGGATGCTGGCAAGGCTATGGAGAAAAGAAATGCTTATCTTTATATTTTAAAACCATGATTTCCTTCCTCTAATCTTAATATTTCAAGTGAAGGGTTCACATTTCTGTTAAAATCCATCATATGTCCAACTTTGCATTAGGATTTCTACTTCTCCACCACTACCTTTAATAATCAAATAAAAAATAAGACTAAACTTGTGTCATAAATTTGTTTGATACAGTAGCTACCAAAGACGTTGAATCAACATACACTTATGATGTAAACTCATACATTCTTAGGTCTGACATAAGTTGTTTGAAACCCAATCATACCCAATCTTTGTACTAGTTAAAATAACTCATCCCCACGTGGTTGAGATATAGCCCACTTGTTTCTCATCCTGCTAATCCCAAACCCAAAACACCCCACAGCTGCTAACCATAATAAACTTAATGGTCAACACCAGAGTCATATAAATAAGTTTCCACCTTCTGGCGTGTCTTCCTTAAATCAGCCAATCCACAACTCCTGTGAGAAGACCAGAGGGATAATACCCATATACCTTAATAAAGGTGAGGTTCCACAGCTGCTCTCTCACTCCCCACCCACTGCTGAGCTCCCTGCCACCTCCAGACTTATCTGCGCTCCCCATCAGCACCCCTAAGCTGTCAGATCTGTAAGTAATAAATTTCTTCTGTTTCATGCATTTGATTTCACCGTTTCATTGTTGTCATTGTGTCTCACATGACTGACACACAGGAACCTGACGCCCCATCCGTCAGGGCTCTTCTAAAGAGCAGCTATCTTGGCTTATGGCCACTCTTCACAGACCTTAAGACCAATTTATAAAGCTATAACAGTAAAAATCACAACAACTTGAGTTTATTTGTAGCAAAAGTTATGCTAATAGTAAAAATTATCTTCAAGGTTTTCTAAGCTAAAGATAAAGGTTTGTTTTGCAAAATTAAAGAACTTAGGGCAACTTCTCATGCATGTTGATCCTCAATCTAACAATTTAATAAATATTTCAAGAATCTCTCAATATACATGGATGCACAAATTATAGGTATTAATTGCTGGGTATAACAGGCCTCTGATAATTATATCCAAGAGCTTTCAATAATAGTTTCAAACAACTGTGCTACCTACCCTTTTGGGTAGTATCAATATCAGCAATTTTACTGCCTGAGAACTCCTCAAACAAGTGATAAATTGCAAACTTTCAGAATATTCAGAATTATTGGCTTCAGAAAACTTTATTTCCATAACACCACCACTAAGATATTGTTCTTAATTGGCATCTGGAGCTTTATAATTCTTTTATGATTATTCGAAAATCTATGGGTCTCACAAGTTTTTAACCTAGTGTGTATAACCTACTTTGTCTTCCTTCAGTTGTCTTTGTCCTTTAACCTACTTTGTCTTCCTTCGGTTGTCTAAACAGAAACTGTATCTGCAAAAATGGCAAAAGTGCAGATGACGACTGAAGGAAAGCAGTCAGAAATCCACTTCCAAGGGTCCAGGTGCTTGGCATAACATTGGAAAACACAGAAGCTGCTTACAGCATTCATTGTTACTAATGCTATTTGCACAGTTGGCCCAGCCCTGCCAAGTTGCCATGCATGGGTGTCATGCTCTCGTCTCATATTGCCTGAAGAATGTGTTCAGTAAGACAGTCACAGGCCTCTGCAATTTATACCCAAACTACTTTTACAATCTAGTCATTCACTTAGATTCTCGGGATCTACTCCTTGTTGTTCCCCTCATCAGGGACTCTCCCACATTTAGAAAGAATAACTTCAGATGTCTAAGGAAACTGGCATAAATTCAAAATACATGATGTAAGATCATGGCTATCCACCAATCTGCCTAGTCACATTGCCTCCATTGCTTTTAAAGCTATGCCATTCATACTAAAACACCAAACAAAATGCTTGCATAGACCGCACTTTGCAACCCCTGAGTCTGTTCCTAACCTTTGAGATCCTGGCTCAAATCTCATGTCCTTCAGGGAACTGCCTGAGTAGCCAGCTCACAGGGGTTTCTCCAACCTCTCAACTCTTCCCACATCACTTGGGGCTTAGTTATTAACAGATATTTATTGACTAATTGGCATAAAATATTTTGCATAGAAAATGTAGAGTCCCATTGAGAATACATGGACACAGAGAGGGGAACAACACACACCAGGGCCTGTTGGGGGGTTGGGGGCTTAGGGGAGGGAAATTAGAGGATAGGTCAATAGGTGCAGCAAACCACCATGGCACACATAGACCTATGGAACAAACCTGCATGTTCTGCACACGTATCCCTTTATTTTTAAGAAGAAAAAGAAAATTTTAGAGTTGCCCACTGACATTATGATCACATTAAGCAGTAAGACCTAACAGGGCAGGAACTACACTGTGTTAATTCACTCCTTGGGATGAATGTTCAAAGTGATGCTTGGGGCTGGGCGCAGTGGCTCATGCCTGTAATCCCAGCACTTTGGGAGGCCGAGGTGAGTGAATCACCTGAGGTCAGGAGTTCCAGACCAGCCTGGCCAACATTGGCAAAACCCCGTCTCTACTACAAATACAAATATTAGCCAGGTGTGGTGCATGCCTGTAATCCCAGCTACTCAGGAGGCTGAGGCAGGAGAATTGCTTGAACCTGGGAGGTGGAGGTTGCAGTGAGCCAGGATCACATCATTGCACCTGGACAACAAGAGTGAAACTATGTCTCAAAAAAAAAAGTGATTAAGTGATACTTGGAAACCAAGCCACACAGCTCCCATCAATGGGCTGTGCGGGTTAATGTGGGACACCTGCTTCCCAAATTGGCCAGTGCTGCCTAACCATGAGGCCTGGTACTCCAGACTTTTTTTTGTTCTATTGAATATTTAATCCTATCCCATTTTCTTTATATTGTTAATTTTTTTCTTACGGTATAACATACAGAGTAAACCTCATAAATATTAAGTGTACAGACCAGGTTATTTTTTATTTATTTTATTTTATTTTTTTTGAGACGGAGGTTTGCTCTGTCGCCCAGGCTGGAGTGCAGTGGCGCTATCTCGGCTCACTGCAAGCTCCGCCCCCCGGGTTCACGCCATTCTCCAGCCTCAGCCTCCCGAGTAGCTGGGATTACAGGCGCCCACCACCACGCCCAGCTAATTTTTTGTATTTTAGTAGAGACGGGGTTTCACTGTGTTAGCCAGGATGGTCTTGATCTCCTGACCTCGTGATCCGCCCGTCTGGGCCTCCCAAAGTGCTGGGATTACAGACATGAGCCACGGCGCCTGGCCAGATCAGGTTTTTCACATTTGCCTATAACCAACATGTCCATAACTGAATTTATCATTCTTCTCCCAATCATCTGTGTTCTCTTTGTAAGTTTGAGAGTTAAATATCTCCTTTAAATATGTATCTCATTGATTTAACTCTTCTCCCACCATATTCTCAGTCTAATCAGGATCTACTTCCAGGAACCTGAGGTCTCCTTTGAGACCTTCCCGGTCATTGCTCCCACCCAAGATAACCACTATACTGGCTTATGTATTAGTTTGCCTCTTCTTGAACATCATATAAATGGAGTCATACAGTATGTTTTTCTTTGTGTCTGGCTATTTTTGCTCACTTTTATAGTTGTGAGATTCATTAATAGCATTATGTGTTGCAGTAGTTCCATTCTTTTTTTATTGCTTCTTAGTATCCTGATGATATAGGACAGTCAAGCCCCCAAATTGAGGCTTAGCTTGGGAGGGTTATTGGTTCTTGGCTTCAACCATGTAGAATTCAAGAGCAAGCTGGTGGTGGTAAACAGCAGCTTTATTGAAGTGGCAGTGAACTGCAGCAGCAGAGGTTCTGATCCTTGTGGAGCAGGGCTACCCCATAGGCAGTGTACCCAGAATAGCAGCTCAGAGGCAGTTCTGCACTCATATTTATATCCACTTTTAATTAGATGCAAATGGAGGACTGGTTTATGCAGAAATCTCTAGAATGAGGGTGGTAACTTGCAGGTTGTCAAGTTGATGCCATGAAAAGGGGCAGTAACTTCCCAGTGTTACCATGGCAATGGTAAACCAACAGGGCACACTGGTGAACGTGTCTAATGGGGGAGGTGCTTCTGCCTCAGACCTGTTTTAGCTAGTCCTCAATTTTGTGCGACGTCCAAGCCCCGCCTCCGAAGTCGAGTTCTGCCTCCTACCTCACTACTGTGTAAATATACCCTAATTTGTTGATCCATTCTATTTTGTTTACAAAAGGATTATTTCCTGTTTTGAAGATGATGAATAAGATTCTGTGATCATTCTTATGCATGCCTTGTACTTAAGAATGAACTTGTCTTGGGTATACACACAGGAGTGGGGTTACTCTGTCATAGTTTAGGTTTGTATGCAACTTTAGTAAAGACCTTCAATCAGTTTTTCCAAAGAGGTTGAACCAGCATACACTCGGATGGGTATTATGTTAAATGCTTTCACACGTCCAGGGTTAATATAAGTGATAGCTTTCATGGTATTCTCTAGTTAGGATTTCTACTTCTATCTGTATGTGCTTATGTAAAGCAGCACTGATTTATAAATGTGACCTCAGTTGTCATGGGTCGGTGTGTCAGATGTTGAACTTTTCCAAGACTTGGAGGCTGTAAAATCATTTTTGTCTTAATGCTGTGAGTCAAAATCAAAACACTAAATTATTTTGCCTAAGCGAAATAATTGGCTCTTTGCTTTTTACCAAGAACCAGGCATTTCCTCCCTTCATTTCCTGAAAATAATTCTTGTGCCAATCATTGTTAAGTAAGTCTTTGACCTGACTTAGCCAAGGGGTGGAGAAAAGGAGGCATAAAAGGGAGAGCCAACATTGTAGGGAAACACCAAGAAAGTAAAACTATGAATCAAAATAGAATACGAAACTAAAAGTAGAGTGTGGAAGTATACAGATCATCATGGGCAATGATGAAGATGGATTAAATTTGTTGATATATGACCTTTTCATGAAAACAGGTTATATATAAAACTATGAACTGTTGTACTTCTTACAAAATATGTAATGGCAGCATTTGTGTCCAAGTTTCAGTTGCATGTCAGATTTGATGAGTATTAAGATGTCAAGAACCTTGTGAACAATAATTTTGGACATTAAGTCTTAATCTATTTAAAAGATGAAAGATACAGCATTCACTATGTGCTAGGCACTGTGCTAGATGTTTATAATTATTATTGCTAAAGCTACTGAAATTAAATTCATCCCTTCAACTCCTCCTTGGTTTTGAGCACCTCCTGTGTGCTGGATTATGTTAGATACCGTGAGAATTTATGGACATAAAGCATAGAAAGGTTCCTATTCTTTAGAAGCATTATTTGTGAACAAGAAGATTGAAATATTAAATGTCAACAAAAGACATACGATTGTGGACCCAGAAGATACAAGCAGTGTTACCAGAAGCTTGATCGCTGTGGGATGAGATGGTCTAGAAAGATTTTTAGGGCAGTAAAACATGAAAGGGGATATTTCATCCATATACACAGGGTCCACTATAAATCTGGTTTTTTTTTTTTTTTTGTCCATACCCATATATGCACATACTTGGAATATCTTCATGTAGATGACCCCAAAGTACCTCAAACTAAACATACTCACAACTAAATCCATTATCCTTCTCCCAAACCTAACTCTGCTCCTCGGTTCTGTCAGTTGGTTCTCTGTTAATATCTCTTGAATTTGTGTTTCTCCATTTCTACCACCTTACCAGTTAGAATGCCATTTCGTGATGAAGATGTGAAGAGAGACTGCACAGTGGCAGTGGCAATGAGGAAAAAGGAGTGAATACATTTAGGAGAGATATTAGGGAACTATAAAAGACTTAGTGTCTTTTAGACTTATATAGACTTAGTGTCTATATGCTTAGTGTCTGAGTGGATGGAGTGGGTGAGGAAAAGAATCTAAATTGATGCTTGACATTCTGATTTAGGAAATCAGCCAAATTATGGCACCATACATGAGAGTTCAGAAGAAGCAACAGGTCTGAAGGGAATGTCCAGTACGTGGATCTGAGCTTATGGGGGAAGTCTCTGGCTACAGGTGTAGACACAGTAGGTTCTTGATATACTATTCAGAATGCTTTCTGAAAGACTTGCAGCTTGATACCTATGTATATTTAACAACACAGTCTACCACTGTGTATTTAAAAAAAGATGCCATTGTTTACCTAATTTCATACTTGTAAAACTATCTTTTTTACGAGGATATTCATATATTCAAAAGATGCTTTATTTTCTATATATTTTGTTATCTTAAGGCTGGTACCAGATAAATAAATGCTGGATTTTTTAAATAATTGTTTTTGAGATAAGGTCTGTCTCTGTTGCCCAGACTGAAGTGCAGTGTCAAAATCTCAGCTCACTGCAATCTCTACCTTCTAGGCTCAAGCAATCCTCCCACCTCAGCCTCTCGAGTAGCTGGTACCACAGGCATATAACACCAGGCCTGGCTAATTTTTGTATTTTATGTAGAGATAGGATTTCACCATGTTGTCCAGGCTGGTCTCAAATTCCTAGCCTCAAGTGATCTACCCACCTTGGCCTCTCAAAATGCTGGGATTACAGGTGTGAACCCCTGCACCTGGCCTAAAGTTTTAATTACTGAAAGTATTGGTACTCTGCTGATGCTACTAAAGCTTCATTTATTTTGTAGGTTGGACTTTCTATAGAGTTACTAATGAGCTTCTTGAGATAATCCCTAATGATATTTCAAAATTTTTTAAAGGAATTAAATATTTTCTATTTTTTTATACCTTAATTAACTGGTTACAAAGATGAAAAGATAAGAACCCCACCCTCAAGGAGCTTACGAAGTAGTTTCAAGTATGTAAATTTACTTTTCAGAATGATTCTGTAATAGGAGTTTTGAGATATTGCTATTTCCATCTTAAAGATTGAGATCTTCCAGGATTGAGACTGCCCTGGGTTACACATCTGGGTGGAATTTGGAACCCAATCTTCCATTTCCTGCTTTAGCACACATTTCACTTGACATTGTTCACTTGACATTCACACATTTAAACACTGCTATTTTAGGCTTTACAATTTGACTTTTAAAGTAGACTGTGTATTAAAACAAAGATAAATATGTAACACTCTGTTTAAACATTTCTAGTATGTTTCCCCATCCTCCCCTTAGTTATCACCCCTCGCTAACAGCTGTACTTATAGGCTGTGCTTTAAAAAATGACTAAGTTTATTTTATAAACCTTCCTGCAAATCTTGCTATTATTGGCATGTTTTCACTTTTCCTTCAGACATCCAGGCACCCTTGCAAGAATAATTTTTCAAGATTTTCTTTGGCTGTCAAGAATCTTTAAAGAGATGGATAGTTTATTGAACAGTACAGACAGGTTCTATTGTTCCCAAGTTTTTGTTATTATTTTTTTACTCTGACAGTGGGGTGGAAATTTAAAAATCTTTCCAGTATGGAAGAAGACCTTGTAATGCACTTAAATATTTGAGATACCAACATACCTTAAATCCACTTACAAAGATTTAATATTGATGCTAAGATTATAAAAATACAGGCCATATTCCATTTTCCTAAGTAGACTAATACCCCTCAATTCAGTTAAATTGTACACTGCAGAAGCAGTCAGGGTAAGAGGAAAGAAGGCACTGTGTTAGCGTGTCCTCTTCTTGGCACCTTTAAAATGATAAACGTGGAGATTGATTTTGGCCAGGAATCTGGGGTATTGTCAGAACAACTCTATTTGAACAAGCTGTGCTTAGCGGTAAGAGGGAGTCAGAAGGGTGCTGAAAATCGGGCACAGAGAAGAAGAAAGATAAAGAAAAATTGGTTCTTTACCTCCTCACATACAATCTGTGAGATTATCTTCCTTTACTCATTCTGAAAAATCTTTCCTGAGCGTCTACAATATGCCAAATCCAAAGCTAGGAATGGGAGGAAAACGCAGCAGTGGCCATACCCTCAGTGGCCCATCTGTCTCTCTGTTTGTGTGGTTTATTTGCCCCTCTTCTCCTTTATCCTTTTCTGGTTCTTTACTGTCATAATGAGATCCTAGTTTGTATGTGTATGTGCGTGTGTGTTTAATTATATAGTTAATACAGTTTTAATCACCTCTTTATTTTTCATTGATTGTTTACCACTGTTGCAGCAACTTGATTAAATATTAAAAATAATAATCTAAACTTTGATACTGGCTTTTTAAATAGTCACTGACCAGATGTTGCTCTTCAAAATAAGTATTAGGAGAAATAATAGTATTTTCTCCTTTGAGAGAAAGTTGGCTTTGGAAAGCTCGTGGCTCTTAGTAGTGAATGTGCATGTTGCAAAACAGTGCCTTTAGTAATGCAATCACTATTTTAATATATTGGGAACTAAAGATGGAAGCTTAAGGATTAAAATAAAATACCTTTTTCAAAAAAAAGAAGTATTAATATATAGGTAGACAGAGAGAGAGTACTGTTGTCTGTTGGGTAGATTCCTTGGCAAATAAACAGAAGGGAGTAGGACTGGGAATTTGTCCATCTGGTAACCAGACTTACAGGTAAATCAGTTAAATGAGTTAGCAGTAGTCAACCCAGAAAAGTTAGCTAAGACAAGGCAGTTACTAAAGTTTTCATTAGGCAAGCAAGATTAGGTTCTCAATGGTCAAGCAGTGAGATGCAAGCCAGACTGGGAAGTTAAGGAACAGAGTATCAGGGAATCATAATAAAATTGTAATAAAATGTATTCAGCCATGGGGCTAGTTTTATTTATATAAAGCTATTTTAATATATAAAATATATACATAGTACAAAATCCAGAAGATGCAGAATAGTAAACAGTGAAAAGTCAGCCTTCCACCCCATTCTGCGATCTAAACTGCCCCTCCCGAGAGGCAACCATAATTAGCAATCTTTTATATAGCCTTATAGAACATCTATGCACAAAGAAGTGGTAGTATAATATATACACTTTTTTTCACATATATATACAATTTTTATTTTTTTTCATTGCATAGTATTTCAAGGCATGAATGGAACATACTTTTTAAAACTAGTTCCTTATGAGACATTTAGGTCATTTCTAATCGTCTGCTATTACAGATAATGATAGAGTGACTAACTTTATACATGCATCATTTTATTCTGGAGTAATCATGTTAAAAGGTCAAATTCCTAATAGTGGGATTGCTGGGTCAGTGGATTTGCTCATTCAAAAAAACCTTTGTGATAAAATTATACTATTTTAACTGTTTTCAAGTGTACCATTTGTGTTAAGAATATTCACGTTGTTCAACTAATCTCTAGAACTTTTTCATATGCAAAACTGAAATTCTACACCCATTAAACAACTCCCCAGTTCCCCTTTTCTCCTACTTTGTTTCCATGAATGTGTCTACTTTAGATATACCTCCTGTAAGGAGAATCATACAGTATTTGTTTTTTTATGAATGGCTTATTTCACTTAGCGTAAGGTCATCAAGGTTCATTCATGTTGTAGCCGGTGTCAGAATTCCTCTCCTAAGATGGAATAATAATTCATCGTGTGTGTATACATATACACATACCATATAGATACAATATACAATATATATGCACCCATATATATGTACCACCATACACAGACAACCCCCCCATATTTTGTTTATCCATTCTTCCACTGATGGACACTTGGGTTGCTTCTACCTCTTGGCTATTGTGAATAGTGCTGCTATTATGATAGGCATGCAAATAAGTCTTTAAGATCTTGCTTTAAGATGAGGTATGGTGGCTCATACCTGTAATCCCAACACTTTGGGAGGGTGAGGCGGGCGGATTGCTTGATCTCAGGAGTTCATGACCAGTCTGGGAAACAAAGTGAGACCCCAGCTTTTACAAAAATACAAAAATTAGCTGGATGTAATGGCTCATGCCTGTGGTCCCAGCTACTTGGGAGGCTGAGGTCAGAAGATGGCTTGAGCCTAGGAGGCAGAGGTTGCAGTGAGCAAAGATCATTCCACTGCACTCCAACCTGGGTGAGAGTGAGACCTCGTCTCAAAAAAAAAAATCCTGCTTTAAAAATTTTTGGATATATACCTATAAGTGGAATGGCTGAATGATGGGTTATGGGTTTGTGTATTTAAAAATTTTGTTTTTATTGCCAAGGTACTCTTCATAGAGGTTGTAGCAATTTGTGTTCCTACCAGTAATAAATGACTGTCTCTTTACTCATACCAGCACTGTGTGCCATCTGACTTTTTGACCATTGTCACTCTGATAAGGAAAAAAAAAATGTTATTTCATCATAGTCTTTTAAAATATTTTTCTTAAAATAAGTGGAATGGAGTTTTTCATATGTTTACTGTTTAAAATGTATATTAATAGGAAATTTGAGATATAGGAAGGTACACAGATCAGGGGATAATTGTCATTGAAATGATAGTTTATTACTCACAGTTCCTGAAGGAAGGGACACATCATGTCACGGTGAGTAGGGTGTTACATGGGAAAGTAGTGGGGTTGGTCACAAGACAGAGGGAGAGTGCTGAATTGTGGGCAAGAGCCTTTACTGTGGTTTTCAAGATAAGGAATAGATGAGGTGGGGGTAAGCAGACCTAGGATTGGCTAGTTTGAATACTTTCATTGGGCTTTGGGCCCATTCATAAGGGCTGTCCCTAGTTGTCTGAAACCTGGCACTGTGGTGATAAAGGTCAGTGGGGGTGTAGATTCTGGATTAGTCAGTTGGAATTTGAAAAGTGTGCCCTCAGGAGGGAGGAGGAGGTGAAGTCGGTGACTCAGACATAATATAATGTCAGGTTTTCCAGAACAAGGTGTATGCAGGCCACATATGTAGGGCAAATGTTAAAGCAGTAACTATGCAGAAGCAAGAAATGTAGAGCCTTAGTACATGTAGGGTTTTAGTACAAAGACCCACTTGTAATTATTTTTTGTGTGAATTCTGCTCACATTTTTTTTCCATTTTTTCCATTGAGAAATTTAGTTTTTTCTCATACATTCATAGGAACTCGTTATACATTTAGAAAGTAGGCCTTTGTGTACAACATGCACTGCAAAAATCTTCCCGTGAGTTTATTGTAGTTTGAGTTTGCTTATGATAGTTTTTTCCCCCATGTGGAAATTAATTTTTTTATGTGCTTGAATGTATTGACCTTTTCCTTTTCAGCTTCAGGATTTTGTGACATACCTTAAAGACTTGTTTTTCTGAGGTTGTAAATATGTTTCCTGTGTTTTTTCCTAGTATCTTGCTGGTTTATGTAATCCTATTTTCACCTTTGTTGAAGGTAGTATGTTGGTGCCGGGGAAACAAAAAGGAGATACAAGCAACAAGGTTAGAACCTAATGCCAAGTTATTACCTTCTGAGGCAAAATTTCTTTACCTCTTTTCATCCTGTACTATCCAGGTGGAGGCAAACAGATACATCTGAGTAGCAAAATACAAAATAGAGAGGCACAAGAATTACCTGACATTAAACCTCAGATTAGGAAGATAGGAATTTTACTATCTATAAAGGCTACAACTAAGAATGGACAGGCTCAAAATTCTTAAATCTTAATAGTTTGGAAAGAAAAAACCCTGATCATTGTGGGGTGGGAGAGTGATTGAGTAAAAATGGGTCTTAGGTCTAGCTTTGTATGTTGTAGCTGTGCAAACTTCAAGTCATTTAAGTTCCCTGAACCTCACTTTATACTAGTAAAACATTTTTCAGCTCATAATACTTCAGGGATACCTCACTGCCTACCATGATTGTTTTACCGTCTTTTAAAATTGCTTTTATCACTTTTTCCCCGTGGCAGTCTTACACAGAAGCACTATACATAAAATAGATTTGAGGCCGGATGTGGTGGCTCAGGCTTGTAATCCCAGCACTTTGGGAGGCCAAGGCAGGTGGATGGCTTGAGCTCAGGAGTTTGAGACCAGCCTGGGCAGCACAGTGAGACTCCATCTCTACCCAAAACAAACAAACAAAAATCTACCAAAAAAAAAAAAAAGAAAAGAATAAGAAAAAAGACTACAGGTGGCATGGTGGTGCACGCCTGTAGTCTCAGATACTAGGGAGGCCGAGGTGGGATGACTTGAGCCTGGGAGGCAAAGATTGCATGAGCTGAGATCAGACCTCTGCACTCTAGCCTGGGTGGCAAGGCCAGACCCTGTCTCAAAGTAGAAAAAATTCGGATGTGGTGGATATAGAGGTGAGGGATGTAAAGTGAAGGCTCCTTGTTCTCACCTTCACCCTATCATCACCACCAACCCCACCACTCCCAGGCCCCCCACCTCAAGGAACTACCGGAGAAATCCCTGCTCTGTACAGATAATTCGTGAACTGAATAAAACCGAACCTTCTCCCTCCAACCTTAAAACCCATCTCAACACAGCCTAAAGGAAACAAAGCCTTGGAAAGCAATATGGCTGTGCTGAAGTCTCCTTCAGGAAATGGAGGCATGACTTCCACAGCGTATCAAGCAGCAAAACTTCCCCAAATTCCTCATCACAGCAACCTCTCCCACACCTCTTTCTTCCCTCTTTTAAAATCTCCTCAGAAACAGGCCTTCCCACCCTCAGGCTATATATTTCTTCTCTGTATCTTTGTCCATCTTCTCCTTGATCTCTTTGGCCATTTCATTATTTTGTAAAGCAGTCTTCAGAGTTCCTTCTACTTTTTCTTCCCACCCAGTATCCCATCATCACCTCATAAGTACAGACACAGTACTGAGCAATTAATAGGTGGCAGAGGGAGACTGTAGATACTCTTGACTTTTTCTCTGCCTTATTATAAGGATTAAGTGTTACCGTCTTGACCTCATAGTCAAATCCCTCTACAATCTGATCCATCATTTTTCTCCCATGCTCCAGCCAAATTAGACGTATTATTGTTTTCTTAACTAGTGCCTGGTTTTCCACCCTGCTGATGTCTTTGCTCATCCTGCACCCAGGCCAGGAGTGCTTGCTTTCCCGTTTCTGTGCTTCAGAATTCTACCTATCTTTCAAGGACAGCTGAGATCTCGTCTTTTCTCCTGAAGCATCTCCCTTCCTGACAAAATGTGATCACTTCTGCTTCTGCATCCTCTCCGCATAGTGCTTGCTCTTACCTCATGTCACTTATTTTCTTTCCTGTTTTTCAAGCTAATTTGTAGTAGCTTTAGGAACATTGAGAGCAGGAAGCACATAGTATTCTTTTTGATGCTCCTTGTGAACTCTTAGCTCACTGTTTTGCATATAGTTATGCTAAGATTTTTCAAAAGAGCAAATATACCTAGTAATTAGTAAAGCCCCTTGCTGAAATAATCACATTACTGCATCACTATTTTAAAGCAAACTTAAGAAATTTATTCTGGATTTCTGAATATATTTCCTATATCAAGCAACCTAAGTTCTCGTGATTTAAATGTTTAGAACCATCATACATCTCTTCCAGTTTTATTTTGCCAGCTGAGCCCTCAAAGGGATATGTGATAGGGAGGCAATGATTTTCAAATATTTTTTGAAAGATAAAAAATACTTTGCTTCAAGTGAAATTAGAAATGAAACCTCGTGATACGGAATAAAAGCGGAACTGTTCCAGCTAAATAGTGTTTCACGCATTATACGTTCTGCTGGCTTCTTTCCCAACCCCTTTCTTCAGTGTTTTGAAAATACATCTGCGGGAGCTCAGGGTCTCTGGGGATACAGTAGGGTCTCGACTCTAGCAACTCAGAATGTTAAATACCAACCCTGCTTTCATCATGAAAGCATTGGTCTTTCCTATCCCACTTCCATAGTTATCCATGATATCAGGGCCTTTCTAGGTTTCTAATAGTTGGCTTGATCAGGTTGAATAAATTTATTCCATATAGGACAGAAATTTAAAAGTCACCATCACCAACACAATTTACTTGTAAATGACACATTCTGAAAGAATTATTTTATCTAACAAATGAAAATAAGGACTTTGCTGTTTACACAAAAAGTCTTTGGCTTCCAAAGAACTCACAAAGTCTTTGTACTTAAGCAGAATTTGTTCAGCAAATTCTGCCATGTAACCATGGGAGTAAAATAGTGTTTGGAGAGCATAGAAACTTGTTTGCCCTTTCTCTCAGGGTTGTTGTAAATTTTGACTTAGCTGCAGGAAGAAAATAATTTTTAACCACTAGGTTAAGCAGGGACATTAACACACTTGGAGATATATTAATTTTTGAAATATCTCCTGTTAGCAAAATATCGTATAGTTGTTTTGATAAAATACAGAAAGAGATGTTTTACCTTAAGCTGAGATACAACTGGAATAATTTTCTACTTCCTGGATTCACACAGAAAGTCTAGGGGGGATGAAACTGAAGTTTACTATGTGTATCTATTACCCATGGAAAATTAGTCCACTTCCTGACCAAGAAGGTCAGGACAGCTGAAAATGGATAATTATCTACAAGTGATAAACAGTTTGTAGATAACAGAGGCTTCCCCCTCCCCCCCCAGGGAAGACTTTTAGTGAGCATAAAGCATTGCCTCCTTATTCCAGCATTAATCATAGCAAGCAGGGATGACACTGGAAATGCTCCTAGGGAAGTGTCCAGCACATAGTTGGTGCTCAGCAAGTGACAGCTGTTTATCATTATTAGTATGCAGAAAAAAGAATCTCTAAATAAAATTAAAACAGGTTAGAGTCACTGGAAAGAAAATGATATTACATTACCGAATGGGACAGAAATACAAGCAAATAATTTTGTGGACCTTTTGATAAACTTTTAAACATGAGCACAAATTGCTTGCCTCTTGTAGAAAATGGGAAAGTGGAAGGGTTTGGCTGTGACCCCACCCAAATCTCATCTTGAGCTGTGGCTCATAATTCCCACATGTTGCAGGAGGAACCGGGTGGGAGGTAATTGAATCTGGTGGTGGTGGCGGGGCGGGGGG
>NW_016803115.1:1842052-1894657 GCF_001698545.2 Rhinopithecus bieti
GGGTCTTTCCCCTGCTGTTCTCGTGGCAGTGAATCAGCCCCACGAGATCTGATAGTTTTATAAATGAGAGTTCCCTGCACAAGCGCTCTCTTGCCTGCTGCCATGTAAGAAGTCCCCTTGCTCTTCTTTCATCTTCCACCGTGATTGTGAGGCCTCCCCAGCCATGTGGAACTGTGTTAAACCGCTTTCCTTTATAAAGTACCCAGTCTCTGATATGTATTAGCAGCCTCAGAACAGACTAATACCTAAAGCAAGCCAATTTTCAGAGATAAAAAGCAAGCAGATCTTATGTGTTCACAGGTATGCTGCACTTTGTATAAAGGGGGTCTTTTGTAATAGAGAAGCAATTCATCATAAACAGTATCATTCCCCTTAATTACTCAGAGAAAATGTTGAAAACCAGAGATGAAACTCTCAGATTGAGAGCTTAGAAAGTTATTACTTTGAAAAAGTCTTACTCAAAATGCTGTGCATATAGCACCATGCTATTCATGCACATAGTAAGCAAATGGTAAATATTAATTGGATTCCAATAGTAATATCAGTTATTTTGAGGAGCTAAGACAAAGTCTTGCGTGTGTATTTTGAAATGCGATTATTTCATTTTAAAAGGAGAGTATAGGCCAGGTGCAGTGGCTCATGCCTATAATCCCAATACATTAGGAGGCCAACATGAGCAGATTGCTTAAGCCTAGGAGTTCGAGATCAGCCTAGGCAATACAGGGAGACCCCATCTCTATAAAAAATTAGTCGACCATGGTGGCACATGGCTGTAGTCCCAGCTATTCAGGAGGCTGAGGCAGGAATATCGCTTGAATCTAGGAGGTCAAGGCTGCAGTGAGCTGTGTTCACACCACTGCACCCCAGCCTGGGCAACAAAGTGAGACCCTGTCTCAAAACCAAACAACAACAATAACAAAAAGTATCTATTCTCAGAGATTAGTGTAGATTACTTTGTGACATGACTAATAATACCGATCTTGAGAGACCATGCTATGTCTAAGAAGATGCAGAGCACCAGTTAGCCAGATTATGATTTTAATTTATTTACCTCTGAGAGTTTAGATGAGTAAAGATGCAGAGGCAGGATTGGATATGGGCATGGGGACAGCACGCTGGCTGCTGACATGATAGAGAATTTGTCAAGAAGTAGAAAGAGCAAAGTCTGAATAGGTGAAGAGGAAACATTCTGTGAGAGTGTGGAAAAGCAGAAAGGCAGTAAAGTAGGAACAATTAAAGGAATAACAGCAGCATTGATAACAGAATTTGTTGTAGGGGAATTAAAGTTTTATTACGGCAAGTTCTATTATATAACATTGCTTAAAACTAGCTAATTATTGGCCCATAGCGATTTTTGTTGTACTGACCTGACTTTTTTTTTGTGTTTTTTTTTTTTTTGAGACAGAGTCTCGCTCTGTCACCAGGTTGGAGTGCAATGGTGCAATTTCAGCTCACTGCAACCTCTGCCTCCCAGGTTCAAGCAATTCTCCTGCCTCAGCCTCACGAGTAGCTGGGACTACAGGTGCGTGCCACCACATCCAGCTAATTTTTGTATTTTTAGTAGAGACGGTTTCACCATATTGGCCTGGCTGGTCTTGAACTCCTGACCTCAGGTGATCCACCCACCTCGGCCTCCTAAAGTGCTGAGGTTACAGGTGTGAGCCACCGCACCTGGCCTGTACTGACTTTCGACTACATGTAAGAGCTGCATATCTACTTTCTTTTGGTGGGCACGTGTTATATGTTACATATTATAGCAATTATGTTATAAATAACATGAAATAACACGTGTACGCATGTATGTGCCTCATCCACAAGGGAAACCTACCCATATACACAGAGTTACATTCACTTCAGTCTGCAGCTGGACCTAACATTTAGTGAAAATTGCCAGTCAGATTCATTTATGGCCATTCCATGTTAAGACTTTGAAAGCTATTAAAAAATATGAGACATAGGTTACTTCTAACTTAGATAACTTTTTGAAAACATTTGTGAAAGGCTAAGTTTTAAAATCATTAGTGTTGAGGGGTGGAACGAGATTGCCAAATAGAAGGCTCCACCAATAGTTTCCCCGACAGGGATGTCAATGTAACAACTATCTACAAAAAGGAAACCTTCATAATTACCCCAATCAGATGAGTTCTCGCACTACCTGGTTTTAACTTCATATTGCTGAAAGAGGCACTGAGAGAATAGGAAAGACAGTCTTGAATCACCAATACCACCCCTCCCCAACCCCCGAGCAGTGGCCACGTGGCACAGAGAGAGAATCTGTACACTTGAAAGAGGGGGAGATTACAGGGATGGTGAGACATTGGATTGAACTCAGTGCTGCCCTGTCTGTCACAACAGAAAGCAAAACCAGGCTGAACTCAGCTAACACCTGCCCAAGAAGGGAATATTTAAACCAGCCCTAGACAGAGGGGAGTTACACACCCCAATGGTTGGAACTTGAGCTCCAGCAAGCCTTGCCAGCACAGGCTCAAGTGCTCTGGGGCCCTACAGAAACTTGAAAGACAGTCTAGGCCACAAGGACTGCAACCCTTAGGTGAGTCCTAGTGCTGAACTGGGCTCAGAGCCAGGGGACTTGTGGGGCATGTGACCTACTGAGACACCAGCCAGGGTGGCTAAGGGAGTGCTTGCACCACTCCTCCCTCAAGCCCAGGCTGCATGGCTTGTGGCTCCAGAAAAGACCCTTTCCTTCCACTTGAGGAGATGAGAGGGAAGAACAAAGAGGACTTAGTCTTGCATCTTAGATACCAGCTCAGCCACAGTAGGATAGGGCAGCAGTCAGAGTGGTGAGGCCCTCTTTCCAGGCCCTAGCTCCTGGATGACATTTCTAGACATACCCTGGGCTAGAAGAGAAACTGCTGCCTTGAAGGGAAGGACTCAGTCTTGGCAGGACCTTGCCTGCTGACTGAAGAGCCTCTGGGCCCTGAATAACCAGCAGTGATACCCAGGTAGTACACCATGGACCTTCAGTGAGACTCTGAGACTTGCTGGCTTCAGGTACCAGCTTGGCCATAGGTGAGTAGAGCAACAAGCAGGCTCTTGGGGTCCCCAATTCCAGGCCTTGGTTCTTGGGTGGCATTTCTGGACCTGTCCTGGGCCAGAGAGGAGCTCCCTACCATGAAGGGTGACTCCCAATCCAGGCAGCATTGAGCACAAGCTGACTGAAGAGATTTGGGGCCTTCAGGGAACATCCGTGGTAGCCTGACAGTACTCCTCACGGACCTGTGATGGTGGTGGCCATGGGGTGAGGCTCCTCTGCCTATGGAAAGGGAAGGGAAGAGTAGGAAAGACAGCATCTCATGATTTGCATGCCAGCTCAGCCTCTGTACAGAAGAACAGGTAGACTTCTAAGGTTTTTGACTGTAGTCCCTGGCTCCTGGACAGTACCCCTGGACCCACCCACCCAGGGTCTGGGGAACTCACTGCCCTGAAGGAAGAACACAAACCTGGCTGGTTTTACCATCTTCTGTTTGTAGAGACCTAGGGCCTTGACAGAACATAGGTGGTAGTCAGGTAGTGGTCACAGTGGGCTTTGGGTAAGACCCAGTGCATTCCCAGTGGTGTTAGCCACAGGGATGCTTGTGAACACCCTTGTGTTCTGTTCTAGGTGGCTCAGAACATACAAAGACACTTCATTTGCTTGGGAGAAAGTAAAAGAAGAAAACAATAATTTCTTCCTCATAATCCTGAGAATTCTTCCAGATCTTATCCAAGACAAGGTAGTATCTCAGTGAGTCTGCAAGAACCACAGTGTTTCTGTTCTTGAGGTGCCCCCTAAAGCAGATATGGCTTAGATCACAATACCCAAGTTCTGTGTAAAATATCTGAAAAACCTTCCCAAGAAGGACAGGTACAAACAAGCCCAGACTGCAAAGACTACAATAAATGCCTAACTCTTCAATGTCTAGTTACAGACATCCACAAGTGTCAAAACCATCCAGGAAAACATGACCTCACCAAATGAACTAAATAAAGTACCAGGGACCAATCCTAAAGAAACAGAGACATGTAATCTTTCAGACAGACAATTCAGAATAGCTGTTTTAAGGAAATTCAAGAAGACACAGAGATAGAACTTGGAATTCTATCAGATAAATTTAACAGAGATTGAAATAATTAAGAATCTATTGATGAGAGATGTGCAAATCAAAACTCCAATGAGATACCATCTCATCCTGGGTTTAAATGGCTTTTATCCAAACGACAGGTAATAACAAATGCTGTGAGGATATGAAGAAAAGGGAAGCCTCATACACTGTTGGTGGGAACGTAAATTAGTATAACCACTATGGAGAACAGTTTCCAGGTTCCTCAAGAAACTAAAGATAGAGCTACCATATGACCAAGCAATTCCACTGCTGGGTGTATACCCAAAAGAAAGGAAATCAGTATATCAAAGGTATATCTGCACTCCCATGTTTATTGTAGCACTATTCACAATAGCCCAGGTTTGGATACAACCTAAGTGTCCAACAGATGAATGAATAAAGAAAATGTAGTACATATACACTATGGAGTACTATGCAGCCATAAAAAAGAATGAGATCCCATCATTTGCAACAACATGGATGGAACTGGAGGTCATTATGTTAAGTGAAATAAGCCAGGCATAGAAAGACAGACTTTGCATGTTCTCACTTATTTATGGGAGATAAAAATTAAAATAATTGAAATCATGGAAATAGCAAGTAGAAGGATGTTTACAAGAGGCTGGAAAGGGTAGTGGGGAGGGCAGGGGGTAAGTGAGGATGGTTAATGAGTACAAAATAAAAATAATGAGATCTACAATGGGGACTACAGTCAAAAATAATTTAATTGTACACCTTAAAATAACTAAAAGAGTGTAATTGGATTGTTTGTAACACAAAGGATAAATGCTTGAGGGGATGAATGTGCTTGATAAATACTTTATCTGAATTAAATTTAAAGGAGTTTAATTGAGCAATGAACAACTCATGAATTGGGCAGCCCCCAAAATCACAGCAGATTCACGGAGACTCCAGGGGTGCCTTGTGGGGTCAGAACAAATTTATAGACAAAGATCAAGTGATGTATAGGAATTGGAAGTGAGGTAACACAAACAGCAAGATTGGTTACAGTTCACTGTTCATCTTATTTGAATGCAATTTGAACGCTCAGCAGTCTGAGTGGTTGAAGTATGGCCATTGGGATTGGCCAACACTCGGCCATTGTTACAGGTGCATACTATTATGTTAGGTTTTCAGTTTTGTCTATTAAGCTAGGTTACTGTTTATCCACAAGGACTCAAATGTAGAAGTATGGAGTCCTTCTCAGGCCATATTTAGTTTGCTTTAACAATTCCCCTCTTTTGGTCATTTTCTCACTTTTGAGAGATGGACCAAAACCTTAGTGATTGATGTTACTATAACTCTCAAAAATGTACTTACATAGTTTTGAAACCCACTGGGAAACAGTAGAACAGTAGGTTTTGCAAGGAGGGAATAAGGACTGAGTAGAGGGTACCTCCTTAGGCTGGAACATTCTGTTTACAGGAGAAGAAACAAAACCTGGTCGTTCTAGGATCTATGTGTTTTCTTAAAGCCTTAGTTTGATTATGTCACATTTGGCACAAATGACTACATTTTACTTTGGTTTGTTGGGGCCTAGTATATAAGCTCAGTCCAAAATAATGGCCTTCCATCATTTTGTTTTAAAAAAATTCCCCCTTTTTGGCCAGGTTCTCACTTAGGTGAGAGTGTGACCAAAACTTAGGGCCTTAGCACCATTCTCAGTTACAATCATTTTGGGTTTCTGGTCTCAGCATGTCATTCATAGGTTACGGTGCCCTCATGGTCACCCATTTTTCAGCATCTGTCATTCCAGTTGAAGACAGACCATTTGACGTTCTAGAGATGGCTGCATGCAAGCATTTAAAACCTTTGAGAGAATACAGCACACCACACCAGGGAGACTATTATTATGACTATTGGGAGGATAATACCAAGAGTTTAGACTATGCTTCTTATCCAGGGTCCCCATAAACCAAACCACATAAAAGTAAATAAATTAAAAAATGAGTTAGAGGAAGAATCTACTTGCTTGACTAAGTGACCTTTTAATGAATCCTCTAGAACTGAATTTTTATAATCTACATTTGATGCATACCTAACAATAGTATGGAGCCGTGACAATAGCTGAGTGTTGCAATCCCAGCGGCCATACTTCAGCCACTCATAGATGCTGAGTGTTCAAACTGCATTCAAAATAAGACAAATGCCAAGCTGTAACCAGTCTTAGAGTACTAGTTTCTGTACCTCACTTCCGATGTCCGTACATCACTTTACCTTTTTTGTCTATAAATTTGTTTTGACCATGAGGTACCCCTGGAGTCTCTTTGAATCTGCTGTGATTCTGGGGGCTGCCTGATTCACAAATTATTCATTGCTCAATTAAGCTGCTTTAAATTTAATTCAGATGAAGTTTTTCTTTTATCACCCCAGTTACCCTGGTGTGATTATTATGCATTGCATGCCTCTATCAAAATCTCATGTAGCTCATAAATACGTATACCTACTATGTATCCACAATTTTTAAAAAGATCATTAGTGTCTCTAAAATAAGGAAAAGGGGAGTAAAACTAGTCTCTGCCCAACTAAAGGTTTATAATCCTAGCAAACTAGTACTCTAATGAATTTAAATGACCACAAATGATTCCTCAAACTTGGGCAGCACACTGCTAACAAATGAAAAGTTTTTCGATCTGTGGCCTAGTTCATTTTCTTTTGCTATATGCATGTGTGTGTCTACATATGCATAAGTGCGTACACACGCACTGTAGTTACATCACAACACCCCACTCTCATAAGGTGGTATCTCCAAGAAGATGCAGTATTTGAGGCTTCAATCAGTCATCACCTCCTCATTTCGCTGTCAAGTGTCTTCCTAAGTCAAAAGAAAAATTTTGTGGAATACCATTGTGGAATACCATGATGATTTTTTAAGACATCCAGTAACTCAACAAAAATACTGTTGCTGGCAGAAGCAAGGAAAAGCAAATCTACATCTAACGTAATCTAAGATAAGTATCTATTGCAATGGGAATGAATATCTGCCTTCTCCATAAAGTGTCACTGGTACCTCTCAAATGACATCATTACAGGGTAGATGGGTGGGATGCAACTGGGCTGCCTCCTCATCTCCAACTTCTACAAGGCCAGCTTGTGCCAGGGCTGTTTCTGTAAAAGTCTGCTGCACATAAACTTATTTACTAGGTTATCTAATCCCATGGATTTATTACCATCTGCATTCCAGCATTTCTCAAATGTGTTTCTGAGCCCTAGATGTCTTTCCTGATCTTCAGACTAATATTCAAATGCCTATATCCACTTGGATATCTTTGAACTTACAATGTTCAAAACTTCTGATTCCAGCCTCCCACCCCACTCCATTCCACTCCTCACACACTTTCCAGACAGGCTTCCCCTGCAGATTTCCTCATTTCTGTTCATGGCACCTCCATCCTTCACAGTTGCTCAGGCTAAAATCTTGTAGTTTTCTGTAATGCCTCTAATTGTTATTATCTACCACTGACTGACCTTTGATCAGCAAATTTTGTCACCTCTACCTTCAAAATAGATGTATCTCACTGCAACCTTTCATCATGCTTTCATCATCACTTACCAAGAATATTGCAAACATTATCAAACTGATGTCCTTGCTTCAATCCTTGTTTCCCTACAGACTATTACTACTTGGCTTACAAAAGCAACTCCTTTATAACTGGTTGAGATCATGTCTTTCCTCTGCTCAAAACCCTAAACGGCTCTTATCTACTCATAATAAAAGGCACAGTCCTTACCATGGCTTAAAGGCCTAGGTGATCTGGTATACCACTCCCATCCCTTGTTCATCCCCAACCACCCAAGCTGTCTCTGATCTCATCTCCTCACCACCCCAGAGCCTTTGCTGTTTCACACAGACCTCTTTGCTGACCTTCAAACATGGTATCCACTCTCCCAGACTTGGGGCTTTTGCACCTAATATTCCCTTTGTTTGAAACACACTTATCCCAGACATCTGCCTGGCTTGCGTGCTCTTATCTTTAGGTCTCTGTTCAAATTTCACCTCCATAGACAGGCCTCTTCTGACTGCCCTATATGAAACAGCACCCCCTTTTCTAGCACTCCCTTATTAATGTTTAATGGTATTTATCATGTATTTGTCTCCTCTGATAAACATTTACCATATATTTGTCTCTACTACCCACTGTACAAGTGTAAGATTTTTTTTATCTATGTTGGTCACTGATGAATCTGCAGCCTCCTAGAAGACTGACACGTGGTGTGCACTCAGTGAATACTCGATGAATGAACTAAGGCTAACTTTACCCCAGCATTTCCATCTCCATAAGTCTGAGTTCTAAGACATTTCTGGCTTCTCAATTTTAGTTACCATGAGCTGCTATTGAATGTAGGTTTGTATTAACTAAGCAAGCAAATTATTAGACTCAAACATGTCTTCTCAAGATAGCCTATTGAATCTATAATTTCTGGTAAATATACCTATACCAGTAAATTCAGTCACATCTAAAATTGTTTCTTCTTAGGCAACCTCAGTCTCTCTCTACATGTCTTCTCCGGCCTTCTGCTGATATAAGTTAGCAAAGTTGTGCAAAGCCTTCTCTTTCCATTAGACTTTAGGATTGATGTTGGAGCATGTCCTGATGGCACATCTGGAGATGCTGATGAGTGGGATGAAGGAGCCTAAGGGAGAATTTGGAGTGTTCCCCCAGGAAAGAAAGCAGCAGTGCCCTCCTGCAAGAGGACATCCTTGTCAATGTCAGGGGAGGGACTACTTCAAAAAGCAAGGAGGGCCCAGTCATGTTTGGGAACTTGGGATACTCCAGGTTTTCAAAGTATACCCATTTCCTCTCATTTCCACCTCTTTCCAGTCAATCAACAAAAGAGACCTGGCAAACTTAAGACTTAGGAGACATTGTGATCTGGAAATGCACAGAATGAAATTGAAGTTGGGAATTACCTCTGGGGAGAGGGACAGGATTGAAATTGAAGTGGTTTTTGAAGGAGTCTTTATTTTAATCTGTAACTTCTTAAAAACTTAAAGGATTCATGGATTTTATATTAAAATTAATTTCAAAATTATAGTAAAAGTAGTACGAAAAATAATGCTTTTTTCTTCAGGAATTCAGTAGGCTGGAACAATCACTATTGGGCAGGCACAGCAATATGCCTCTGTGTGACATGTCCCCACAGGCATGTTCCTAGGACCCCTTCTAAAAATTTGCCACTGTTATGTTCCCAGTCCTATGGTATATAGTAAGTCCTCTCTTAACATCATGGATAGGTTCTTGGAAACAGCAACTTTAAGCAAAAACAACATATTGTATGCCATAGGAACTTCATTCTTGTTTATGTCAGTTAACTTATGGTAAAATTGGTTTTCTTACATGGTATGTTGTTTTAACGTCGCTGTTTCCGAGAACCTATCAACAGTGTTAAGTGAAGACTTACTGTATTTGATCCTGTCTTGCCATATTCTCCCTGGCTGTAATTGCTTCTCACCTATGTTCACAATCTCTCAAATCCTCAAATTTGACCCTAGCCACTACTTTCCCAATCATAACTGTGGCCTCTTTAGACTACAACTCTTTCTCTGTGGCAACATATTATTAATCACTTTGAATAACAATACTCATATCTCAAATTTCCTTTACTCCTATTCAAACAGATTGATTTCAGGATAGAACTTAGACAATATTGAGTAATAGATAATAAGGAATATATAGGCTGGCATAGGATCAAGATGAGGTGCCAGGACCCCACCTACTGTCATCAGAGAACTCTGCCAATAAGAGATAACTATTTAGGGCCGGGTGTGGTGGCTCACGCCTGTAATCCCAGCACTTTGGGAGGCCGAGGCGGGCAGATCACAAGGTCAGGAGATCGAGACCATCCTGGCTAACATGGTGAAACAGAGCGAGACTCCTTCTCAAAAAATAAAAACAATTGAGGATGATTTTTTGTATCTGTCACCCAGGCTGGAATGCAGTGGCACAATCTTGGCTCACTGCAACCTCTGTCTCCCAGGTTCAAGCAATTCTCCTGCCTCAGCTTCCTGAGTAGCTAGGACTACAGGCGTGAGCCACCACACTTGGCTAATTTTTGTATTTTTAGTAGAGATGGGGTTTCACCATGTTGGCCAGGCTGGTCTTGAACTCCTGACCTCACATGATCCGCCCACCTCGACCTCCCAAAGTGCTGGGATTACAGGCATGTGGCACTACACCCAGCTGGTGATGATGATTTTTAAAATATATTTATATGTGTTCTAAGTGCTTTATATATGTTGTTTAATCCTCTCAATAACTCTATCAGGCAGATTCTATTACTAGTCCTATTTTATAATTGAAGGAACCAAAGAACATTAAGTGACTTGCCCAAGATCATACAGCTTGCAAATAGTGGAACTGAAATTCAAACCAGGAAGGCCAGCTCCTGAGTTCCTGCTGTTAATCATGGGTGATAAGACAAAACCCAGTGAAGAAAGAGGATGGCATTTTATCTAGACCAAGGAAACAGTATACTAAAGGCAGTGAAAACATTAGAAAACATGGTTTGAGTACAAGGCATTTAGTATGGCAGAAGTATAAGTAGTAAAAATCAGTTCATGAAGGGACTTATTTGCCAGATTTTATCTTATAGAAAGTAAGGCATCGTTGAAAGTTTTAAGCGGGACAATAACATGATCAGAATTGTACTTTTGAACAATCCCCCTGGTAGGATGAAAGTTGGACTGGAATAGACTGAAACCAGAGGTGCAGACTATTCAGATGTGTTTGTGTTGTCCTGAGGATATGATGAGGGCTAACCACAGCAGCAACACTAATAACAGAAAAAGAGGAGAGGAAGTTGAATGCCACAAAATGAAAGCGAAACTTTTGTATTTCAAATGTTTCAACAGTATTCTAGGCAGAAGTAAGATAATGGTGTTCCTCTATTTGCCTCTGACTTCTTGTTAATGAAATAGTACTCATTAAAGTCTTCGGAGTCACAGATATTGTTTAGCTTAGGTAAGCATTTTACAACTTTTCAGACACAAGTACATAAATATTATTTTACAACCAAAAATATTTAATGTTTCCACATTGAAGAATAGATGTGATAATTAAATCTTTTACAAGGTTTTAAAAAGACATGAAACATAAACCTAATTATACATAAAAGAAAATAATTTTAAACAAGAGCTTATTGTGATGACATTACTCATAACTTTTACCTTTAAAACCTTTTCTTGGGTAGCTATTCAAAAGTAAAGACCGCAAATTTTGTTGCTCAGATATTTCTTATGTTATGTATATTTAAGCTCTTTATTTATTGAACAGATGTGTCATTAATTGATTTGGAGCATTACTATTATCAGTAAAATTTGATTTTTTCCCTCAGTCATCGGTAAATCAGCTCCACCTGGAATTTCTAAGGACCCAGTTTTAGTCAATATTTTCGAGGAATGATAACATCAGAAATACAGTCTTAATTAAGATAAAAAATATTAGCCATCAGAATGGAACAAGACAAGATGCTAATGTTTGTAAATAGTCAATCCATATTTGTGAACATTAGCATATGTTAGTGAATAGTTAAGGCAAAAGACTCTAGCAGATATCTATTTCCATCAACATGTTAAATGTTAGAAACATCAACATGTTGAAAGTCTAGAATTATTGGTAACATGGAATGATTCCAAGATGGAATTTCTGTGTTACAGAATTTACTAGAAAAGTGCTGTGAAAGTAGAATGAAAAATAAAATGATCTCTTGAAATAATGCGGAGAGACACAACAAGCTTTTGGATATTTACATAGATTAGTGAATTAGTTGCAAAATTCTCCTGAAGTTCTATCTAGTTCCCATTAAATCAATGGACACTCTGGATATGAGCATATACCTTTCTTTAGAACTGTATTTTGTGATAAAGCCATTTTTACTTATAGGAATTTACTTAAACTTATACACACATTAGTTATATATACTAAATGAAAACGACCTTATCTGAAACAAATACATTGTATAATATCAAAACGTTTTTAGTCTTTTTTAAAAAGCAAAAAGTGAAAAAACAACATTAGTTACATCATTTACATTTGGTATCCCACCTAATAGATACACAGCTTTTGAAATCTACAATATTTTACATTTTGGTCATCATTTAATGCTATTTGCATTCCTCTTTAACATTTTAATAGCATTTGTGATATATCATGTTTAACTGAAAGCTTTGGGTTATGTATTTTAAAGGAATATCTTCTTTTTGACTAAATAGTTCTGTAAGGGCCTAATATTTGAAAATTAGCTTGTTACCTGAAGCAACTATCCTCCTTAATCATTTTAAAATAATGGGTAAAGATGCATCTTTGTAAATATATTTTGAAAACTTGGTTAGTGCATTAGAAAGACATCAGAAACTTAAAAATTTATTTCTAGGACTGGCATACACTACAGCGAATTACTTCAAATGTTACTCTAGAGCATTTTCTAAAATATGAAGAATACTGCTGTTCTCTCTGAGATGATCCCTTTTTACAATGATGAAATTAAACACATTTAAAAGTCTTTTAAATATTATATATAGCATTCCAGAATTACTGAATGAATTATAAAATTACAGATATTTCTGTTTGGGTAAAATCTCTCTCTTAATTTCTAATAGTAAAATAAGCAATCTACCAGTCAGGGTTGAAATACATAGTATTTGAACTACTGTGCTATATATTTCAAAATTCATGTTTTCTATTTGTCCTAGAAAAACTTAGCCTTCTATGAAGTGAATCACTTAATGATATTATTGCTTTGGATATAAAATTGGCCTCAGAGTATTATAGCCTATGAGTAAATGCTTCATTCCCCACATACCCCTAACCCGCCAGAAAAAAAAAAAAAAAAACCTACCAGTAGTCTAGTACAGTAGTGAGCAATCTTAAATTAAAAGCTATTGTTTACACAGAGCAGAGGAAGATAATTTTCATGTTAAAGCAGTTTTCAACATCAAACATCTAAGGAGTTATAAACTGTAAATGAATTACCTTTAAACCCTGGTCTTCACAGTTACATTGCTTTCTGAATGTAGCATAATGTGACATTATGCTACCACATTTTTAAACGGTTTAAATGATAATTATTTTACATTTCATGAATGATAGATGAACAAGTTTAATTATATATGTATAGTTCCCTTAGTCTGGCAACTAAAATGCTGTAGGGTTGTTCTGTTGCAAAGTAAATGCTAAATAGATTAAGTTTATCTCAGAATGAAGATTACCCAAATAATTACAGCCTGAAAGGGTGATATACCTTCAGATGAGCTTAAATCATGGCCCAAATACAGATAACTTAGTGTAGAATCTAGCCTACTGAATAAATTTGCTATTTTTTTTGTTTGAGACAGAGTTTCGCTCTGTCACCTAGACTGGAGTGCAGTGGCTCAGTCTTGGCTCACCGCAACCTCTTCCTCTCAGGTTCAAGCGATTCTCCTGCCTCAGCCTCCCAAGTAGCTAGGATTACAGGCATGTACCACCATGCCCAGCTAATTTTTGTATTTTTAACAGGGACAGCGTTTCACATGTTGGCCAGGCTGGTCTCAAACTCCTGACCTCAACTGATCTGCCCGCCTTGACATTCCAAAGTGCTGGGATTACAGGCGTGAGCTACCACACCCAGCCAACAATTATTTTTTAAATATAGCAAGTAATACAAGCAATAGAAAATGTTTCAGTTAATAGAAATTAAAAGAATTATAAATAAATCTAATGTATAATTCTCAATATTCCTAATTGCTTGCAAGTGTCCATTGGATAACAGCATAACAACAAAGGACCCCTTTAAAATGCATTGTTTTTCAGCTTTATTTCAAATGCTGTGTAGCATAAGAACCTAGCAGTCAGATATCATTTTTTAGCTATGAAAAATATGAAACAAGGCATATTCTAAAATGCTGAAGGAATTAATTGTCCTGTTAGATAACGAATACCTGGAGGAATGAACAGAGTGATTTATGGCTTAAAATGCTTGGGTCTGATCATCATCTTAGCCTCTTTGAAGGAGGACTTGTAGCCACCAGGGTGTGCCTCACTTACACCAGGCCAGGTGCCCCAGAAAATCCCATTACGGACACCTCTGTATTTTTGGTGATAATATTTGCCATTTAAGTTTGCAGAAAGACATGCATCAAACCACCAGCCTGAACTGTAGTACAGCCCACAGTTCCCAGAAGGATATCGATCATTGTCTTTATCTGGGGTGGTGAAAAACTTCAGATCGTGGTTGTAATGTTTGTTGAAACGTAATGCATCTCCAGCTGTGCCATTATAGTTACCAACGTGTAAACGATATTTGAGAAACTCATTAGCCACGTAAAACTGATCATACAAGGCATATAGTTTGACACCATTAAAGTCTTCAAGATCTATTCTCAGAATCATTTCCTTACTCTTGGTCAGAAGATGAATTTTATCATTCCCCAGCCAAAATTCCCTTCTGAGGTTTCCAAAGCCTGCTTTGTAGTCTTGCCATGTTCTGGTGAAGTTGGTGCTCCCATCGAGACGTGCCTGCAGCACTGTCCAGCCTCCCCCCATGGTCTCCATGTCACAGTAAACTTCAAAGCTACGATTTTTGGGATCAGGTGTAACTCTGTAGGTCTCACTGCTTCTTTTGCCTATTGCATAGTAGTCAGAGCAATCTTTATATATTAGATGTTGAACTGAAGAGGAAGAAAAGGAAGGCATTGGATCTTGTTAATAGAAACCATGCATCTTAAGAATTCTTTATATGTACAAAAGCAGTTTGATAATTCAATCAATGGCAGTAATGAAACTTTACTAAACTTACTTGAACCTGCTTAGCAAATGCTTGTTAAGGCCTCAGAAGAAGAACCTGATGTTATGAAGCAGAAAGGACCTCTAATATACTCTTGGTTGGTAGTAATAATGACAGCATCAACAGCAAACAACAATAAGAAAATAATAAATTACAGTTTTAATAATTTAGTATTATTTAGTGAGGCCTACCTATATGTTCTAGGCATGCTGCCAGACTGGATAACATTTTCATACTGAATCTGAACATTGACCTTATGATGTAGGCATTACTGCCAGCCTGTATGTGAGGATATTTAGGCATAAAGATCAGTGGCTTGCCCAACTTCGCACAAGCTTTAAGTGGCAAAGCCAGGACACTAACTCAGATCTGGCTGGCAGCAAAGCTTTGTTCTCAATCATTGCATTCCTTGGTCCTAAAAATCAGATGATTCCTACTCTCCCAGAACTGCATTCCATGCATACAGAGGAAGCATAGGCTCCTATTGTTTTTCACCTAAAGGGGCTGATAGCCTCTACTGTCAGAAGGTTTTATAGGATATATTCCAAATGATGTGTTAAAATCCTAATGGATAGCGTTGATCATAGTTTCATGTTTATTTTACTTGACAACTATATAAAGAAGCTCAAGTGAAAAAGAAATAATCTTTTTCAATAATATACCAATATTCTTATTCTGTATTTATTATCTAGGAAAGTAGCCACTATTTCACATGTTGGGTTTCTAGAAAGAAACAACAGGTGACTATTTTGAGGATAAGCATAATAATCAGTAACAAAGTTCTATATGAATCAAAGACATATTTACTCCCAGATAGTTTTTATTAAAATGTGTGACAAATAAGGTAAATTTAATATGAGATACCCTAAGGCATATAAATCTATTCCTGTATATTTAGAGCTCAGAATATTCAGTTATTTCCCCCAAACATTTAGAAGAAAAATAGACAATAGAGTCTTGTTCATATCATGACAAGTTGCCATGCAGCATCTAATCTAATGTATACCCACGGATGTCACCTAAGAGGTGAACCTCAGATTCGCAGTGTGCCACATACATTCAGATGCAGGTTGCCAGGAGTATTAGCAACAGAGGTCCTTGAAAATATGACCCTTCCCTCCTTCACTGGCAGATGCCCTGGGGATGGAGCATGCCTGAGATACTGTCTCTAAATGAAAGTGATCTCCACCCTGTCCCTTCAACCTCACATTCATGGTAAGTAGAGGTCCAAATGCGGAGATGGCTTTCCCAAGTATAAGGAGACAGCAACAGTGGTCCCAGTGACTCAGGTGAAAAGCTAAGGTTTGGGGAGCCAATGCCACTGTTAGTTCATGGGTGGAGTAGGCAATTAAGTCTGGAATTTCACATGTATTTATTAAAGTTAATTCAAGTAATTTGGATGGTGAGGATGGGTTCTACTTTTATCTGCTTGAATTCTAACTTCAGGTAAAAGAGAAAGAAATAAGAATATATTCCTTCCCTTAGTGGCATGCCAAAACTCTCCCTTAAAACATTTTTTGTGCCAGTAGGTCTCAAAGCAAAAATTTTTGCACACATATGAAACTGCTTTTATTCCATCTGTAAACTCTCCCATTTTCTCCAGATTGTTGGGAGTAAGAACTACAGATTAATTGCTAAAATCTTTCAAAGACCTCTTTAGCCATGAGAAGTGGCAGTCAGCCAATCACAAAAAAACTGATTTCCAACAAACAAGGCACAATTGTGAATCTTATCTTTATTGTTTTCAAACACCTCATTGAAGAGACAAGTTAAATGCACTAAAACATCAAGAAATTCTCTCTACTTCCGCTTGCATGTAGGTCTGGCATTAGCAAATAAGATCTTAAAATTGAAAGTGACTTCTAGTGTATACAAAACTATGATTTTTGTAATTAGGTCATATATTATTTATGTGGTCATATTTAGAAGATAATTATTTTTTCCTGTGCACCTTGATAAATAAAAGACTTAATCTGTCATCTATTTAACTTAGATTAATGTTTATAGATACTCTCTAGCTATATAACATTTATGAACATATAATAAGAAAACATTATTATACATACCTGGACGTGACTGTATTTGTTCTTGGCTGGGACACTTTGAACATTTGCCATCCAAACTATTGACAACAAATGTTAGATTTGCCACTTTGCTGTCAACATAACTTTCTATGTTGTTCATATTTACAAGATTCAGCTTCTCTAGGCGACCATGAAGTACATTGATCTCCTCTTTGGCATTCTTTAGCTCAGAGGACAGCTTGTTAACCTCACTCTCTAATTCTCTAACTCTGTTATCACCAACCTCTCCTGGGGCTCCTGTACTGGGTAACAGCAGTCCATTTCTGCCTGGGTCTCGGTTGTCATCAGCCTGCAGCTTGCAGTCTTGGCAAGATTTCTTTAGACTATTTACGATTTCCTTGAGGTTCTGGACTTCTTTGAACACCTCCTCGATCCTGCTGAATTGCTTCGGGAGCTGAATAGTCAAGGGGGGCAGGCTTACCTGGTAGGGGCACTCTCCTGCCTCTTCACATTTCCCTCTGCTTTCTAGTCTCACTGGGCAGACGTCCTTTGCTCTTTCATCTTTAATTTCCTCTGTTTCATTGTTTGCCACAACCAAAAAACTGTAAGTGGCAAGAACAGCTGAGCTCAGCCAGTACCAGTTAGCCAGCTTCATCTTTACAGTGCTGCTCACCCCAGCAGGGAGTGTGCAGGGCTGGAGCTGCTTGAATAGTGGCAGCTGCCTGAGTCAGGCTTTCTGTGTTCCCAGAAAAGGGTGGGAGCGTTTGCATCACAAGTTTTAGAAACGCACAGGAAGAGGAGATAGCCCTCATCAAAGGCAATTTGCCAGAAACTGTAACTTACTCTCAATAGAAATAATATGCATTGAAATTATTATAGTCAAGTGTACATAGTCAACAAGAATCACTTTCATACTGTATTTTATGAAGCATAAGAAAAGTCTTACATTTCTAAAATAATTTGGTATACTTGTGCTTGAAGTAAATAATTATACCTAACTTCACTGGAAAACAGTTTTAAAGATAAAAAGTAAGAGCTAGTTATCCAAACTGTCTGCAGAACAGAAACGTTACTAAAATGAAAATGGTCCTTTTTCCTTCTTAGAATGGGGCATGGGAGAGCCTGTATTTTCTTCATGTTGGACTTTCGGGTGAAATCTTAAGCACTTTTAGAAGTTTCTAAGTATAATAAAGTAGAGCTTTCTGACTATTGTAATTGACTTTTGCTTCATCTACTTGAAAAACAAGAAAACTGGTAGAGAAAAAAGTGCTACTTTCTATTCCTTTGTCCGTAGCATAGTGTATATAAATGTCTAAGTGCCTAAGACCCATTTAAAAGGACATCATTGTCTTTCATCAAAACCAGTAGCTGCTTCCTTTGCCCTTCGACATTTTGGTAATTGTACTGTCACCTTCCACAGCTACTCAAATGTGAATCTTTGAGCTATGCCAGTCTCCATTCTGAACTTCTCCTGCCTATAACGTCTTTGCCCTTTCTTTCTGCAGGTAGCCCTGGCAGGCCGGCCTCTTGCTTTCTGTCTCCACGCTGATTCCTCCATCTGCTCTCTGGGTCACTTGGTATATCAGCTTGTTCAAAACATGCAGTACTAATGATAATCATTTTGTAACTTTCTCTTCAGAGGCTGAAGTCAGGAAAGAGGAACAGCTTCAATTAGAGAAACCACCTCCTTTTAATTTGTTTTGCATGTTGACATCTCATAAGATTTCTTGCTTAAAAGGGTTTTTTTGCTTCAAAATAATTTCAAAATGACTGACATGGGCAAAATCTAAATGTTTTATTGTATTACTTAAAACACTCTCTAGCCTATATCATGTTTATTTCTTTAACCTGATTTCCTGTGACTTTTCTATACATCCTCTTAATTTTAGCCAAATCCTATTCACATTCTCAAAATATTGGCAGACTCTCTTTACACTTCCGTGACTGTATTTATTCTTGCATACTCAGGAGACCTGGCTTCCAACCCTAGATCTACCTCTGATGGTATAAACAGATCATCGTTACTGAGCCTTTGTTCCTGTAGCTATAGCGGAGGAATTTAGCTGTCTTCCCTCGTACAGGAATGATAGTCACGCAAACTTGGAGCATTTGGCTGGGTGTGGTGGTTCACACCTGTAATCCCAACACATTGGGAGGCTGAGGCAGGTGGATCACCTGAGATCAGGAGTTCGAGACGAACCTGGCCAACATGGTGAAACCCCATCTCTACTAAAAAAAAAAAAAAAAAAATTAGCCGGGCGTGGTGGCGTGTGCCTGTAATCCCAGCTACCTAGGAGGCTGAGGCAGGAGAATCGCTTGAACCCAGGAGGTAGAGGTTGCAGTGAGCCTAGATCATACCACTGCACTCCAGCCTGGGCAATAAGAGTGAAACTCCATCCCCCACCCCCACCCCACCCCCCAAAAAAGAAAAAAAAAAAAAAAACTTGGAGCACTTAAGAAAAAAAAAATGCAGTGTATAAATGTAACCTTCTTCCCAAATTGGTCAAACATGTTCTACACACCTTATGACTTATTTTCTTCCATCTTCATACAGCTCTTTCAAAAATTGTTTTCTCTTCATTCCATTCAATATATTCAATTTTAGACAAAACTTTTAGCTAAAATATCTATTTAATCCCCTAACTCCTAACCTCATTTCTTTCTCCTCACCTATTTTCAAGCTGTGACACTTCCCTGTTGGGAAGTAAGAAATGAAACAATAGATAATTTTAAAAAGGAGAAATGGTGACAACATAGGTTTAAAAAAAACATTTTGTCAAGTAGAAATATATAGGAAAGATATTTAGTTTCTAGTCCTTAAGGGCATTGTTAAATGTCCTTGA
Organism: Rhinopithecus bieti; assembly: GCF_001698545.2. Classification (NCBI taxonomy): domain Eukaryota; kingdom Metazoa; phylum Chordata; class Mammalia; order Primates; family Cercopithecidae; genus Rhinopithecus; species Rhinopithecus bieti. The sequence continues at coordinate 1,861,784 of NW_016803115.1, forward strand.
CTGACTAGAGTATAAATCCCTACATTGAGTTAGTAAAGTATTAAGGATCTTCGGTATACTCAGCACTATGCTAGAGCATATATAAGATGCATGCCATAGGCACTTTCATTCACTCATTCATTCCTCATACGTATATTGATATCCTATGTATTTATTTATTATAAATTAACTCTGCGCCCTCTGCATGCAAAGCCACTATTGTAGGCACTTGGGCCACACTGGTGAACAAATCAGGCAAAAATCCCTTTTTCCTTCTTAGAAAGGGGCATTAAGGACCTGGTATTTTCTTCACGTTGGACTTTCAAATGAAATCTTAAGTACTTTTTAAAGTTTCTAAACCTAACATAAGTATAGCTTTCGGACTCTTGCAGTGGGCTTTCGGTTCATCTGTTTGAATCAGAAATTTGCATGTCAAGCACTGCTGCTAGTTTTTGGCTAGTCACACCCGAGTTAACCAAGGGCCAATGGCACAGTTTCACCTAAAAAGCTTGGATGCGCTTTCAGAACTGGCTTCTGTCCCTTCAGGATCCATAAAAATTTCCCCGACATATGGGTACAGAACTGCTCTATTGACCAGTTTCACTGACACTGATAGGTGATCTGCTAGGTTCTCGGTTTAGAAAGTCATTTGACCACTGACTGGAAGACAGATGCTAAGTGACTACCGCGTGAAAGAGGCTCGACTCGCCTAATAAGTGTATGGCTCATGGAGGCAGAGTGTTGTGCCACCTCGACAGTTCCTACCTACACTTGCAGATGAGCAAAGAAAGGACTCAAAGCAATAAATGACTTGCCTGGTCATTTTACAGTTTTCAGTTCTGGTTTTAGAATTTTTAAGAGACAGCTGGAATTTGAACCTGTATCCGATTCAAAGTTCATATCTTTTCTCTTTGCCACATTGCCACGTAGGAGGAAAGATAACATGGGGAGGGTATGTTAGAACTATGTGGAGAACCTGTGCTTAAAGCAATGCTTAGATAATGGGGAGCCACTGAAGGTTTTTGAGCAAGGAAAATAAAATCCTTCCCCCCACCCCTAGGATTACTTTTGGGAATGAATCTTCTGCTAGAAATCAGTGGCAAATGGCATTTTATGTGAGAGCTAGTAGGGTGGTAGCAGGCACTAGATAAGAGGTGAACCAGTGTGGTGGCAGGAGGGGTAGGAAAGGAGATAGAGGCATTATTGCCAAGGCATGATAGAAGCCATGGGATCTGATAAGTGGTGAGAACTAGAAGGAGAGGGAGAACTCTAAAATTTGCCTCTGATTGCAGTTAAATGATAGCATTCTACTGACAGAGGTAGCAGTAGGTTGGAGAGAGTGTAGTAGTATTTCTCTTGTCAGTACATTGAGTTTTAAGTATTGACAAACCACCAAATGGAAATATCAAGCAAAGAGTGGACATCTAGGTATGAATATTGACACAGAATAGATGTGGATGTCAATTTGAAATCACAGGAATCAAAAGGATGGCCAAAGAAATAGGATGAGAACCAGGACAGTACAGGAGCGTCATGAATACCAGGAAAAGAAAGGGTTTCAAGCAGGACTAGGCCATCAGAAAATCGAAACCTGAAGGAGCTGACTTGTCCTTCACTACTAGGAGTTCCCACCCTGTGACTTGACCTTCTGCCTCTTCCCTCTTGCTGAAAGCCCTTCTGGATTCTCTCATGCTGAGCCTACCCTGACTCCTAGTGTCAGCTGCTTATTCCTCATGACAGTGTCAGAATCTTCCTTTCTACCCCGAATCCGTCCTTTACCCAGCACTGACACATTACACTCACTTACAGACTTGTTTTTTAGATTTAAACAAATTATTTACCACCAACACATGGTGGGATTTTAAAGTAGCAAGATTTATTTCTATAAGCCACATATGAAATTTTACTTTCATTAGCCTATATTCACATGTTTAGACTTCCTTTTTGCTTACACAAAGTATATTTAAGAGAGGATCTGCATTTTCTATACCTGGATCAGATTCCTAAAGTAAATTTTGTTTCCCCTAATATAGTTTTTTTTTTTCCCCAAGTAAACCCTTTGTGTTTCTACTTGTACCAAAAGAAGAAAGTAAATTTAACGAGAGTCATATTTATAGTATTGAGAGCCTTTCATTGATATTAAGTTTATTAATTTAACATTTGTAGTTTCTGATTTATTAAACTCAGAAACCTATAATTGCTCTTTAAAGAATATGTGCTTTTCTGATAAGAAAGTTAAAACATTCACTTTTAAACTACTTAATTTGAAATATCAACAGTAAATATTTATTTTAATATTCCTTGGAGGTCTTAGTCCTTGTTCATTATAAATTTCCTGAAAAGAATTCTAAAAAATGATTTCCACAACCCACAGAACAAGAATTGCCTGATTTTGGTTAAAGCTAGAATAATAGTTGGTAGGCTCTGTGTATGACTTGCAGGTACTTCATTCTGGCATAGATGAGAGATTCAGACTAGAAATCTTCCACTATGGACCTACAATGAAAGATCTATTATGGGAATCCTTCAGATTTCTGGATCAACTGAAGTATAGGGCAGAAACATACAGATATCCACTATTAATGAAACTACAGAACATAGTTATCCAATATGCTAATGGCACAGGACTTAAGTGGCAGTATCCAGGGCCTCTCAGATTGAAATTTTATGGAACTGGAATATTCCACAAGAGTCTTGGAAAGTTCATCAGTCAATACCTATCAACAAAAGCAATTCTTATGTACTCCACACCAAGCCAGGGATCATGAAGGATCCAAAAGGTTCATGGGATATGACATCTAATTTACTGTAATTTCCCTAAATTTCCAGAGACGTAGGAAGTTTCATATAACCAGCCAGGTGCGATAGCTCACACCTGTAATCCTAGCACTTTGGGAAGCTGAGGTAGGAGAACCACTTGAAGCCAAAAATTCAAGACCAGCTTGGGCAACATAGTGAGACCCTGTCTCTACAAAAAAATTAAAAATTAGACAGGCATGCTGGCGTGCACCTATAGTCCCAGCTGCTCAGGAGGCTAAGGAGAAAGATCGCTTGAGCCCAGGAATTTTTATTTCTTGTATTGGAGATTGATCTTAAGCTGCTGCTTATATTCCCAAAACAAAACAAATAATAAAATCAAAGTAAAGAAATTAGGAGAATCCAGTTGTGGCTTTCTATATCTTGCCTTCATTTCTCATATTCATGGTAGTTGTTTCCTATAAAGTCATTATGAATACTGAATTAGCAAATACTGAACCATTGCTCCTAATGTTAGGTTTCTAGGAGCCTCTGGTCACATCATTTTTGTTAACCAATCAATATATAACCTTATTTTAAGTGTGTTTCTGTTTAAACACACCCTATTTAATATATGTTATTCATTAATGCAGAACTCATGGACAGTAGAACTATAATTCAAACCTGAAAGAAGTTTATCTAACATATGTGTTTTTTCCATCAGACACATCACAGCCATCTTGAGCTTAAGAACTTGGGCATGCTGGCTCACGCCTGTAATTCCAACACTTTGGAAGGCTGAGGTGGGTGAATCACTTGAGCTCAGGAGTTTGAGACCTGTCTGAGCAACACGGTGAAACCCCATCTCTACCAAAAATACAAAAAATTAGCCAGGCATGGTGGTGCGCACCTGTGATCCCAGCTACTTGGCAGGCTGAAGCAGGAAGATCACTTGAGCCCAGGAGGCACAGGTTGCATGAGCTAAGATCATGCCACTGTACTCCAGCCTGAGCAATACAGTGAGACCCTGTCCCAAAAACAAACAAACAACAACAACAACAACAACCCCTCTAGGCAGCACTTCAACACTACGCTCAGGGGCCGTTTTATTTTGTTATTTCTTAAAATGTCTTTTATTTCAGCCACATTCTCCAGATAAGTCAGAGGTCATTTTAAACAGTGAAATTACCAACAAAAGCACAAGAATGTGAAAACGTGGCACTAATTAAATAGACTGCATAGTGGATACCAGTTTACAGTATGAGATCTAAAAGAAGGCAGAAAGTTGCCTTCTTTGACTTCAGCTGGGTATATATGTATTTGGCAGATCAACATATTTGCCACCCTGTGCATGCCCATAGATGATCCAGAGGTCCCACAAGTATTAATTTTGGGATTACAAATAAATTTTAGACAGTAGGCAAATCACAAAGACAAGATCCATGAATAATAAGGATTGACCATATATTGTTACAAAATCCAGGGCTTTAAATTCTTGAAACTGTCTATATATTTATTCTAAGATGCTTAATTTGATTTTACCTGCTTATCACTTGTGTTTTTTGGGGGTTTTGTTTATCTGTCTTTCTTTGGCATTTTGAAATAATATATAGCCAGGGGCACTGGCTCACACCTGTAATTCCAACATTTTGGGAGCCAAGACAGGCAGATCACTTGAGGTCAGGAGTTCAACCAGCCAGGCCAACGTGGTAAAACCCCATCTCTACTAAAAACATAAAAATTAGTCAGGTGGTGTGGTGTGTGCCTGTAATCCCAGCTACATGGGAGGTTGAGGCAGGAGAATCGCTTGAACCCAGGAGATGGAGGTTGCAGTGAGCTGAGATTGCAGCACTGCACTCCAGCCTGGGTGACAAAGTGAAACTCCATCTCCAAAAAAGAAACGTACATATATAAACGTGAATTTATATAATATATAAACTATTACATATTTATATATTGTGTGTTATATAATGTCACGCCATATATAATATTGTGAGATATGTTATATAATCCATTAAATATAAGTTTAGTCATGAAATATAGCTTAGAAATTTAATATTTCAGTTTATTCATAAATAATAGTGTTTCTGAAACAATTAAACTACTATGGCAAAGTGAAAATATGAAACTACGAATTTCCTGCTAACTAACTAATTTCATGCCAAATGCATGTCTTTTAAATGCTGGTCATTGCATTATTTGAAATTCTTTTTTTTAAAGATTCCTAAGTTTATCTTATGAGACATAGATGTCATCATGTGAACTGTCAATAAATGTTAATTGAAAGGCCATTTCCACTGTGCTGGTAACTAAAGAAAATTTATTAAATGGAGTAAATGTTGTAGTTTTAACAGTAAACATGGAATACATGGGTATCTCCTCATCGAAGTTCTTCTAAGGAAGTCTTTTAAAACATGATTTAAAGTATCGCATTCTGAGGTATAGCATTATCTTATTTATTTTTTCTTGTTCTACTTCTAGTTTGATATTTTGTATGATTTAAGTCATTTTCTGTTATTTGCAGTGAAAACTTTTCAGGGTAGAAAAAACTACTTCATGATTATTATCAACAGATGTAAAATTGCTTGACCCTTATTTTATATGAAACTACCCACCATTATTTGACGCAGCTTTTTCTGCTTGTGTATTTAATACAAAATTATTTTGATAGTGTTTATTTGTAGACAGTATTTTGACAATTGATACGAAGTTCAGCTGCAACAATTGCTATTGCACAAGAAAACAGCAGAATAGACACATAAATTGTGTCAGTCATATACAAATAGAGATTTAAAATAAATCATTTATTACTGTGATCATCTCAAAAAATAGAAAGATATAATAGAAAGAAAAGAGCCTTAGGGTGGTAGTCATTGAATATATGTTCTTAGTGAAGAACCTTCCAGTAACTTTCTCGCCACTGAACTAAGCGTTAACAAGCTAGGCCTTAAGTTTCTTATCTGTAATATGAGATGGTCTGATTAGAGATCTGTAAGGTCCTTTTCAGGTGTAACATTTTATGATTCTAAATGTTATTAATTAGAAGCAATATAGCAAAGCAGATCATCAAGATATAAATTCATACTGTACTTTAAATCATGAATTCCACTAGAAAATGTACAGATCTACTTCTTTTTAGCTATTCATCCATTCAACAAACACTTACTTTGCATTTATTGGATTAGGCTGTATACTAGCCCTGAGAATAATAAGGGTGAAAAACGGACACATCCCTGACTTTGTGGCGCTTTAAGTTGCAGATGAAGGCATTTCAAGCCAGACCCAGCCTTGGGCACAGGCAACACCTTATGTGGGGTTCAGTAAGGACACCTTTTCTGAACCCCTCAATTCCCTTTCACTTTGTCACATCATTAGGTTCTCCTTTTGCTAACTCCAAAATGGACATTTTTAGAGTCATTAATTCCAAATTAGACCACAAAGCTGGCACAGTGTCTACAGTCATGAGTCTGCTAATAACAGGAATGTGTTCTGAGAAATGCAGTGTTAGGCAATTTCTTTGTTGTGCTAATATCACAGAGTGCACTTAAACCTAGATGGTATAGCCTACTACACACATAGGCTATGTGGTATAGCCTGTTGCTCCCAGGCTACAAATCTGTACAGCATGTTATACTGAATACTGCATACAAGTATAACACAATGGTATTTGTGTATCTAAACAGAAAAGGTACAGTAAAAATATAATCTTATGGCACCACTATCCTATATGTGGTTCACTGTTGACCAAAACATCTTTCTGCAGCACATGACTATAACTACTGCTATGTTAGATATATGCTGCCTGGACAGAGAAGATAGCTTCCTCTTTCTGTCCTTCATTCTGTTTCTCTTTGTCTTTTAACCTACTTCCCTAACTACTGCCACTCCAAAATCTCCCATTTACAAATCAGAAAAATGAAGAGTCTCACTCTGTCACCCAGGCTGGAGTGCAGTGGCATGATCACAGCAGCTCCCTGTGGCCTTAACCTCCTGGGCTCAAACAATCCTCCCACCTCAGCTGCCCAAGTAGCTGGCACTGCAGGCATATGCCAGCATGCCCAGCTAATCTTTTTAAGAGATAAGGTCTCACTATGTTGCCTAGGCTAGTCTAGAACTCTTGGGCTGAAGGAATCCTCCTGCCTTACCTCCCAAAGTGCTAGGATTACAGTCATGATATCTGGGCAGGGACACAAAGCCAAACCACATCATTTCACCTCTGGCCCCTCCCAAATCTCATGTCTTTCTCATATTTCAAAACAAAATTATGCCTTCCCAACAGTTCCCCAAAGTCCTTAACTCATTCCAGCATTAACTCAAAAGTCCAAATTCAAAGACCCATCTGAGACAAGGCAAGTTCCTTCCACCTATGAGCCTGTGAAATAAAGAACAAGCTAGTTACTTCCAAGATACATGGGAGTACAGACATTGAATAAACACACCCATTCCAAGAAGGAGAAATCAGCCAAAACAAAGTAGGTACAGGCCCCATGCAAATCCAAAACCCAGCAGGGCAGTCATTACATCTTAAAGTTCCAAAAGAGTCTCCTTTGACTTCATGTCTCACACCCAAGCTACACTGACACAGGGGTGGGTTCCCAAGGCCTTGGACAGCACCACCCCTGTGGCTCTGCAGAGTACAGCCCCTGCACCTGCTTTCATGGGCTGGCATTGAGTGCCTGTGGCTTTTCCAGGTGCACAGTGCAAGCCGTTGGTGGATCTACCATTCTGGGACCTGGAGGACAATGACCCTCTTCTCACAGCTCCACTAGGCAGTGCCCAGTGGGGACTCTGTGTGGAGGTTCCAACCCCACATTTTTGCACTGAACTGCCCTAGTAGAGGTTCTACATAAGGGCTCCACCCTTGCATCAGACTTCTGCCTGGACATTTGGGCTTTCCCATACATCCCTTGAAAGTTAGCCAGAGGCTCCAAAACCTCAACTCTTGCCCTCTGCACACCCACAGGCCCAACACCACGTGGAAGCTATCAAGGCTTGGGGCTTGTACCCTCTGAAACAACAGCCCATTCTGTACCTTGGCCCCTTTTAGCCATGGCTGGAGCTGGAGCAGCTGGGACACAGGGTGCCATGTCTCAAGGCTGCACAGAGCAGTGGGGCCCTGGGCCTGGCCCACAAAACCATTTTTCCCTCCTATGCCTCCAGGCCTGTGATGAGAGGGGCTGCTGTGAAGGTCTGTAAAATGCCCTGGAGACATTTTCTTCATTGTCCTGACCATTAACATTCAGCTCCTCTTATGCAAATTCCCACAGCTGACTTTAATTTCTCCCCACAAACTGGATTTTTCTTTTCTACCACATGGTCAGGTTGCAAATTTTCTAAACCTTTATGCACTGCTTCCCTTTTAAATATAAGTTCCAGTTTCAGATAATCTCTTTGTGTACACATATGAATGCATGCTGTTAGAAGCAGCCAGGGCACATCTTACATGTTTTGCTGCTTAAAAGTTTCTTCCACCAGATACCCTAAATCATCTCTCTCAAGTTCAAAGTTCCACAGATCCCTAGAGCAGGGGCACAATGCCACCAGTCTCTTTGCTAAACCATAGCCAGAGTGACCTTTACTCCAGTTCCCAATAAGTTTCTCATCTCCATCTGAGACCTCCTCAGCCTGGACTTCACTGTCCATATCACTATCAGCATTTTGGTCACAACCATTCAACATGTCTCTAGGAAGTTCCAAACTTTTCCTCATCTTCCTGTCTTCTCCTCCAAACCCTCCAAACTGTTCCAACCTCTGCCCATTACCCAGTTCCAAAGCTGCTTCCACATTTTTAGGTATCTTTATAGAAATGCCCCACTTCTCTGGTACCAATTTTCTATATTAGTCCATTATCACATTGCTGTGAAGAACTACTTAAGACTGGGTAATTTATAAAGAAAAGAGGTTTATTTGGCTCACAGTTCCATAGGCTGTACAGGAAGCATGGTTAGGGAGGCCTCAGGGAACTTACAATTATGACTGAAGCAAAGGGGAAGCCAGCATGTCCTATATGGCTGGGGCAGGAGGGAGAGAGTATGAAAGGGGAAGTGCTACACACTTCCAAACAACCAAATCTCATGAGAACTCACTATCCTGAGAACAACAAGGGGGAAATCTGCCCCCATGATCAGCTTCCACCAGGTCCCTCTCCCAACAGTGGGGATTACAATTCAGCATGAGATTTTGTCAGGGACACAAAACCAAACTATATCAATCTTGTAATAGTTTTTAATCTTTTAAAATTGTGAAGTATATTAGATGTACATTAAGGTATCTATAAGTGTGTAATTCAGATCAAATACCCAAGTAACCACCACCCAGGACAAAAAATGAAACATTAGCTCTCAGTAATTCCTCTTATGCCCCCTCACCCACTCTAACATAGCAACTATCCTAACTTTTATTATCATTTTTTTCTTGTGACTACTCGTACTTTTACCATCTAAGCATGAATTTCTAAACACCCTTCTTTTGCTGTGCCTGTTTTTTAAACTTGATGTAAACAGAATCATACAAAATATATTTTTTTGCGTCTGGATTATTTAACTCAGTTATATTTGTGAGAGCCATCGATATTATTGCATGTATTTTTCTATTGTATGTTTAGTCCTCTATCTGTTGTATCTCTAATTGACATTAGGATTGTTTCCAGTTTTCAACTGTTACACATAATGCTACTTGAGCATTCTTGTACATGTCTCTCCGTATACTTGTACATGCACCTTGGAGGTTTCTTCACCAAGGAATGGAATTGCTTTGTTACAAGGTTTGTGCTGCTTCTACTTTATTTTTTTATTTTTATTTATTTATTTATTTATTTTGAGACAGTCTCACTCTGTTACCCAGGCTGGAGTGCAGTGGCATGATCTTGGCTCACTGCAACCTCCACCTCCCAGATTCAAGTGATTCTCCTGCCTCAGCCTCCCGAGTAGCTGGGACTACAGGCATGCTTTTTCACGCCTAATTTTTGTATCTTTAGTAAAGACGGGGTTTCACCATGTTGGCCAGGCTGGTATTGAACTCCTGACCTCAAATGATCCGCCTGCCCCAGCCTCCCAAAGTGCTGAGATTGCAGGTGTGAGCTGCGGTGCCCAGCCTATTTACTCTTTTAAACACTAACTTCAAACAAATAGCCAATGTCATGCTTAATTGTGAAATTCCAGGAGTGTTCCCATTAAAATCAGAAATAAGGAAAGGGTGCCTGATATGAGCATGATCATTGCATATAATTCAGAAAATGTTTACCAAGGCACTTAGAAAATGATGCATACATATGGGATAGAACAAATGACCATTATCTGTAGCTGACATAAATGCCTACATAAAAATACAAAATAATATTGTGGTACAATAAGGTTACCATTTATAATATAAATATACAAATATATAGCTTTCCTATTTAATAATAAGTTCAAAAACATATTGAAGAAAAAATCCCTTTCACAGTGATATGTCTCAAATAAGTAAACAAACAATAATAAATAAACAAAAAAGAAAAAAAAGAGTAAATTCTCCATGGTTATTGGCTAAGCCTGTAAGTGTCATTAGCAGATTCTAGCTTACAGGGCGAGAGGTAAAGTAATGTGGTAATGTAATAGAAAATTGTGTTTAAGAAGCTGAACCATTTGTCCCATAAATTTTTCCATAATCTGGATTTTGCTTATTAGTAAGCCTGTATTTCCATTATATTCATAGAGCCTTAGTGGATAAATGTTTTATCCAGGTCACATTTACATTTTTTTCTTCCTTTTTTTTTGCCAAGGCTACTTTCTAGGAAGTGCCATGAACTTTGTTTTTTGTTGTTGTTCAGGCTTTTATTAAATTTTTTTATTGTCATATGTACATATTTATGGTTTACATAGTGACGGCTTTTTGTGTGGTGATGGTGCTGGTGGTGGTGGTTTGAGGCAAGATCTCACTTGGTCACCCAGGCTGGAGTGCAGTGGTGCAATCAGAGCTCACTGTAGCCTTGACTTCCTGGGCTCAAGCATCCTTCCACCTCAGCCTCCCAAGTAGCTGAGTCCACAGATGTGCACCACTATGCTTAACTAATTTTTAATTAATTAAAAAATTAATTAAATTTTTTTTTAAAAAATTTAGTTCAACTGGTCTTGAACTCCTGGTTTTAATCAATTCTCCCACTTCAGCCTCCCAAAATACTGGGATTACAGACATGAGCCACCTTGCCCTACCCATAGTGATATTTCGATACATATAATGTATAGTAATCAGATCAGGTTAATTAGCATAGCTGTCATCTCAAACATTTATCATTTCTTTTTAATTATTTTAAATTCAGAGGCTATATGTACAGGTTTGTTACACAGGTATATTGATATAGCACAATGCTGGGTTTAGCCTTCTATTGGACCCATCACCTAAATAGTGAATATAGTACCCAACAGGCAGTTTTTAGACCCTCGCTGCCCTCCCTCCCATTCTGAAGTCCCCAGTGTCTATTGTTTCCATCTTTATGTCCATGTGTACCCATTGTTTAGCTCCCACTTATAAGTTAGAAAATGCAGACTTTGATTTTGTTTCTGCATTAATTCACCTAGGACAATGGCCTCCAGCTGCATTCATGTTGCTACAAAGGACATGATTTCATTCTTTTTTATGACTGCATAGTATTCCATGGTGTATATGTACCATATTTTCTTTAGTCAGTCTTAATTGATGGACACTTAGGTTGATTCCATGACTGCTATGGTGAATAGTGCTGCAATAAATATAGTAGTGCAGGTGTCTTTTTGATAGAATGATTTCTTTTCCTTTGAGAATCCCAGTGGTGGGAGTGCTGGGTCAAGTGCTGGTTCTGTTTTTAGTTCTTTGAAAAATTTCCATGCTGTTTTCCATAGGGACTGAACTAATTTATATTCCAACCAATAGTGTATAAGGATTCCTTTTTTTCCACATCCTTACCAGCATACTATATTTTGACGCTTTAATAATAGCCATTCTGATTGATGTGAGATGGAATCCCATTGTGGCTTTCATTTGCATTTATCTGATGATGACAAGCATTTTTTCATATGATTGGTCACTCATATGTCTTCTTTTGGGAAGCATCTGTTCACATCCTTTGCCCACTTTTTAATGAGATTATTTGTGTTTTGCTTGTTGATTTAAGTTCCTTGCAGATTCTGGATATTTGTCCTTTGTCAGCCTGATAGTTTGCAAATATTTTTTCCTATTCTGTAGATTGTCTGTTTGCTCCATTGATTGTTTCTTTGCTGTGCTGAAGCTCTTTAGTTTAATTAAATGCCATTTGTCAATTTTTGTTGTTGTTGCATTTGCCTTTGAGGTCTTAGTCATAAATTCTTTTTCTAGTCTAATGTTTGAGTTTTCTTTTAGGATTTATATAGTTTGAGGTCTTACATTTAAGTCTTTAATCCCTCTTGAGTTAATTTTTATATACAGTGAGAGCTAGGGGTACAGTTTCATTCTTCTTCATACGGCAAGCCACTTTTTCCAGCACCATTGTTTGAATAGGATGTCCTTTCCCAATTCTTTCTTTTTGTCAACTTTGTTGGAGATCAGTTGGTTGTAGTATATGGTTTTATTTCTGAGTTCTCTGTTCTGTTCCATTGATCTGTGTGTCATTTTTGCACCAGTACCATGCTATTTTGGTTATTATAGCCTTGTAGTATAGTTCGAATTCAGAAAATGTGATGCCTCTTGGTTACATGAACTTTCATCAGGAGGCACATGATATTGGTTGTCTCCCTTTTAGTGATGTTACCTGCTATTGATAATCCTTGCCTGGGTCTATTAATTCATTAAGGATTTTAAATGACAATATTATAATACTATCATTTTCTCTTCATTTATTAATTAGAATCCTTCTAAAAAGAGAAACTTCCACTCAGTTATTTGGTTACCCTGTTGTAGAGGCATGATAAATGCTTGATTTTCAAGTTTTCAGAATGATTAATTGGTTCCCCAGTATCCTTCAAAGGTGAGAGGTGTTGTGGGGTGTTTTTGTTTTTTTGGAGTTTTTGTTTTTGAAGTATTACTGTGAACTCATTTACTTAAACATAGTTATTCCCATCCTTTGTAGTTGTTAGCTCATTGCCAGTCCTCCTGGCCCATTTTTTGGGTAGTGGGTGCCTTTTGACATGACTCCAAATCGCTTTGACGTGATTCTAGTAGTCTTGGGTAGATTTTTTGCTTTCTGATGTGACAGAAGCATTGGAGGCTTATTTGTTTCCATGCTGAAAACTTAGAATCAGTCATTTCTCCAAAGGAGCCTCCCCTTTTTCTTTAAGTGGGAAATGGTATTTAGAGACTAGAATCTCGGAATAAGAGGCACTCATTGCTGCTAGGTTAATCTCTGTGTCTATGCCTTTTTAATGGACAGAACTAGGAAAGATAATGTACATATAAAATACATCATAATATTACCAATTCAAAGTCAATAATTACACAGGGAATTTATTTTACCTCTTCAGTCTTACAGATGTCTCTTTTCTCCACATCAAAATACTAGTTTTCAATGACATTATGTAATTATTCATTGACTTTATCACACAGTGTACACATAACTGTTTCAGAATAACACTACTACCAACAATGTGATTATAAAAAAATAGTTGCAGATCTTTTTGTCCTTAGGGTAAAATCTACTTAGGATTCCTATTCCAATCAGAATGGTTCCTTTCCATGAAGTTATACTTTGATACATAGTTATATTCAATTGGTTTATTTTTTCAAATTCTAAAATTGCTTCTTAATAAAGTACTACATTGTTCTAGATTATATCTACAAAACAAAGTATATTTAAAGAGTTCTAGCTTGTATCCCTAACCACCACCCCCACCCTGTTTCCTCTTTCTTCCTATAATAACTCATTTTAAGGTTTATCCTTTCTTTATATTTGTAAATGTCATTTTTTAATTCATAGTATAGCTTCTGTAATTTAGGAAGATTTGTGCTTTTGTTATAATGGTTATTTTTATATTCATACCATTATATAATGACTTTGTCCCCTCTTTTTTTGTAATTTAGACCATTATCTCTTAGTTTTATACAATAACTTATAGTGCAATTAGCTTCTTCACCCTCCATTCCTCACAGCATTAATTTGACATAGTATTCTTCTTTGGATAGTGTCCACCGCCAGATGGTCTTTTATGCTTGCCAACCTGGACTACCTAAAGTTTTCTAAATGTGCTTCACACTGTCTCTATGCCATCAGCAAGATTATGTTATTCATTTATAAAAACTAGTAAGTGAATCAGTTATAGAATCAAGTCCCTACAAAGCCTCAGGCCAGCTTTGTGACCTTGCTCAAGTTTCTCAACCATCTTGAGTTTGGGAATATACTGGTGGAAAAAAGATGGAAATGGACCCCTCTTAATGGAATTGTCAGCCTTCTATCTCACTGGAAGCCAGAAATTATGCAATTTCTCAAGTTTAGTTTTGTCTGGATAACTCCTCTCTTAGAATCCCTAGTCTGCTGGTGCTTAACTTCCCTGGAAATAATTTTCTCATTTGCCTATATTACTGGATATTTACTTCCTATTTGGCTCAAACCTTTGCTAAAATAACTGCTGGGGCAAGTTCTTCAGAATTTGTCTGCATTTCCCTTACAAATTATAATTTGCTTTTTTGTCAAAGCTCATAAAGTACAGTGCCAAAGGGATCGTTAACTGCAAGGATGATGTATGCAGATAAGAGAAAGGTTTTCATGTTAATTGAATGTTTCCTGTTTTTCAGCCCTAACAACATTTAGCTGACCAACACATTTTCTCAGTGTCTTCATAATCTTTTTAACCTTTTTTTGTTCTATGATGTATGTTTTGTTGTATTGAAAGTACATATTAATATCCAAGTAGCAAAATATTTTACTATAATTTTAAAATATTTTGATTAGTGAACAAAGGATCACATTCATGTTTATATGATCTTTTCATGAAATTATCAAAGGTTAGTATATGGAAACAGAGTGAGAAAATCTCTAGAATTTTAAAGTATCAAGTTCTAAACCTCAAATGATAGTCATATAGCCTTATGCTCAGGTAGGTACAGAGATGGGCAAGAGAGACAGACACAATCCCAAGGAATAAGACATTCCAAAAAGCTTGTGCAACAGTTTTAGAACCAGGGAGTCATTCTTTCAACCAAGTGAATGACATTTTCTACACGCACACACACATACATGTATGTATACATATGTACGTGTGTACATATATGTATATGTATATATGTATGTACATATATGTATATGTATATATGTATGTACATATATGTATACGTATGTGTGTATATACATTTATACATATATACATGTATACATATATAAAATAGAAATTCAGCTACATACTTATTGGTTTTAGAAACAAAGAGCCATGGTATTATAAATATATATGAAAATATATACATATATGTGGAAAAAGTCAACTACAACTTCAAAATATTTTCTACATATATATCCTTGTTAACAATATATATACACACACACACATATATATATAGAGAGAGTGTTATATAAATATATAGTTCTATATGGGTGTAGTCATGTGTCACTTAAGAGGGATATGTTCTGAGAAAAACATTGTTAGGCTATTTAATCATTGCGCAAACATCATAGAGGATACCTTACACAAACCTAGATGGTATAGCCTACTACACCCTTAGGTTATATGGTATAGCCTATAGCTCCTAGGATACAAGTCTGTACAGCATGTTACTTTGCTGATATTATAGGCAACTGTGATACAATGGTAAGTATTTAAGTATCTAAATGTATCTAAACATAGAAAAGGTACAGTAAAAATATGGTATAAAAGAAAAAGACATACCTGTATAGGACACTTACTGTGAATGGAGCTTGCAGGACTGGAAGTTGCTTGGGATGAGTCAGTGAGTGGTGAATGAATGTGAAGGCCTAGGACATCACTGTACTGTGCTATAGTTTTATGCAACTGACAGTGTAATAAGTTTGTTTACACCAACATGGCCCCAACCACATGACTAATGTGTTATGCTACAATGGCAGGACAACTACAGTGTCAGTAAGCAATAGGAATTTTTCAGCTCCATTATAATTTTATGGAACCACCATTGCATATGTGGTCCATCATTGACTGAAATGTCATTTTGCAGAACATGACTGTATGTACGTATCTGTGTATATTTATATACCTATATATAAATTATAACCTTTGTAATTTATAAGATTATAATTTATATGTAAATTTTATGTATTAAATATTATATGCAATAGATACATATGTATGTATATATAAATTATAAAGCAAGGTCCAAATCTCAAATGCCCACAAGGCCGATAAATCTATCATGAGTGAGTCAAATAGTTGTCTTGGTATGTGTGCACATATTGAATGAATGGGTCAGACTGTGCCCCTTTTTAAAAGCGTACTCTTATGGTAGCTCTGAAATCCAGTCTCTGCTAAATGCCGATTGATTGCTGCATTTGCAACAGTGAATCCAGTGGAATATGAATCTAGTGTCATCAAGTGTAATAATTTTTGAAGAAAAGTGGAAAACTCTGATTTTTATGGTAAAATCTACCAATTCTCTCCCTCTCTCTCTCTCTTTTTTTTTTGGCAGGGTCTCACCCTGTCACCCAGGTTGGAGTACAGTGGCATAATCACAACTCACTGCAGCCTCCATCTCCCAGGCTCAAGCAATCCTCCCATATCAGCCTTCTGAATAACTGCTATTTTTTTTTTTTTTTTTGGTAGAGATGGGGTCTCACTATGTTGCCTAGGCTGGTCCTTCACTCTTGGGCTCAAGTGATCTTGCCTCCTCAGCCTCCCAAAGAGCTGGGATTATAGGCATGAGCCACCATGACTGGCCCCAATTTTTAACTGTTGCCAGTGAATTCTCTTTTTTTAAAAAAAAAACTTGCACACACTAAAAACACCTGCAGAGTGTATTTATACTGTTGGTTGTTAATTTGCAATCTGTGGCATGAAATACACTACTATGACATGAGTAAGGTCTATCTTACATATTTTAAGAGATTTAAATACTATCTTACCTTCTTTTTCTGATCTAGAAATCATAGAAATTGTTTATATATCCTTAAACTGTTACAAACTATCAGTAATAACTGGAAATGTGGCATTTCCATGAAATGAGGCAATTTGTTTGCCAAAAAACACATTAAAATATTTTGTAATGGTCAATTTTGTGAACTAGAAACAGCTGTTTGGTGAAATGTTTGTTAGAATCTATTTTTTAAACTTAAAAAAGTTTTCTTTCTACTTTGTTTAGATATCAAAGTTTAGTATCAAATGAAAAAAGTTCAAATTATACTTATGTATGGTTCTATCAGCTTTTTAAAAAACTAAGATAAACTGAAGAACTGTGTCTCTAAATATCATACAAAACAAATTTCTTGGAAGACTGTTAATTTCTGAATATTCCACCCTTTTCCAAGGAAATTCCAGGATAATCTGTTATGAAATTATGATGGGAAATAGCTATTTTCTGTTACAAGTCAATTATAGCATTTGAAGAAATTTATTTGGTAGCTAACTTGTTCACATTAGTACATAAACTAAAAGATTGAGGCTCTAACTTTAGAACTTTTAAATGTAACACTTTATTATTGGGAGAGCCAGCCCCCAATATTTAAACATAGGTTCTTTTCTATTTTCCCTAAGTGTCGGCTGGTCTGAGAAATGAAAGAGTACAAAAGAAATTTTACAGCTGGGTCTCCAGGGAGTGACATCACACATTGGCAGGCTCTGTGATGCCCCCTGAGCTGCAAAACCAGCAAGTTTTTATTATGGATTTCAAAAGGGGAGGGAGTGTATGAATAAGGTGTGGGTCACAGAGATCACATGCTTCAAAGGCAATAAAATATCACAAGGGCAGAGAGGCAGAGTGAGATCACAAGGCCAGGGTGAAACTAGAATTACTGATAAAGGTCCATGTCCTGCTGGGCACACATTGTCATTGATAAACATCTTAACAGGAAACAGGGTTCAAGAGCAGACAACTGGTCTGACTAGAATTTGCCAGGCTGGAATTTCCTAACCCTAGCAAGCCTGGGGGTGCTGCAGGAGACCAGGGCGTATTTCTTAACTTATCTACAACTGCATAAGACAGACACTCCCAGAGCGGCCATTTTAGAGGCCTCCCCTGGGAATGCATTATTTTCCCAGGACTGTTCCTTGCTGAGAAAAAGAATTCAGTGATAATTCTCCTATTTATTTTTGCAAGAAGAGAAATATGACTCTGTTCTGCCCGGCCCTGTAGGCAGTCAGGCCTTATGGTTATCTCCCTTGTTCCCTGGAAATTGCTGTAATCTGTTATTTTAGGATGCCCATATTTCATATTGTTCAAACACACATGTTTTACAAACAATTTGTACAGATAATGCAATTACCACAGGGTCCTGAGGAGACATATATCCTCAGCTTACAAAGATGATGGGATTAAGAGATTAAAGTAAAGACAGGCATAGGAAATTATAAGAGTATTGATTGGGGAAGTGATAAATGTCCGTGAAATATTCACAATTTATGTTCTTCTGCCGTGGCTTCATCTGGTCCCTCCGTTTGGGGTCCCTGACTTCCCGCAACACTTGATAATACCTATTTAGTTATTTTTAAACTTCTGTTCTTTTGCTCACCAAAAAGTGTTAGGATTCAAATACTCAGATGCTGAATTTTCTGCTTTACTCAGGGATTTGAATCTCTTCGATATTTAAATTTGGCCCACCAATCTACTGAAGTGATTTCCGTTGCATAGCTATAGGCTGAGTTGTGTGTTGTTGGAGGCAGATCACACTGAGTTGAAGACTGTGTTAATCCAGTCTCCACTGCTACAAGGAAATAATCCAAGACTGGCTAACTTACAAAGAAAAGTGGTTTAATTGGCTCGTGGTTCCACAGGCTGTACAGGAAGTATGGAGGCATCTGCTTCTGGGAAAGCCTCAGGGAGCTTTTACTCATGGCGGAAGGCAAAGCAGGAGCAGGCATCTTACAAGGCAGGAGCAGGAGCAAGAGAGGAGAGGAGAGGGAGGTGCTGCACAGTTTAAAGCAACCAGATCTCATGAGAACTCTATCACGAGACAGCACCAAGGGGATAGTGCTATACCATTCATAAAGGATCCACCCCCATGATCCAGTCACGTCCCATCAGACTCCACCTCCAACACTGGGTATTACAATTCAACATGAGACTTTTTATAGGGACACAGATCCAAACCACGTCACTGACTTTGCGTGGATAGCAGTGTCAGGAGGAAATGTGTGATAAGTTTTCGATTCAAAGGATTTTAATACCCATTCCAAACTGTGTAGTGAGTGTGTATTCTACATACAGTCAACCAGTCCATATATCATGCATGACAAATATCGAATTTATGTTCTTCTTCCTTCATACACAGGCATGCACATATACACACTGTTTAATCTGCTGGTGTTAGTTCTATGACTGGTCCAAATCACATGTGGATGTGGAAAGGGAGCACCACACATTGTGATTTCCTTTGGTGATATGCGCAACCCTTCATGCTGCAACCCCACCCTGATACATAGCCATAGAGTCTTCAGGCATGTGCTGAGCACCTGGTGTGTGACATGTACCGTGCAGGGTTCCTAGGACACTAGAATGATCCCTGGCTTCAGAGCACTTCTCATCTGATGGACAGACATGTGAGCATGATTTCAACACATAAAGATAAGTGCTCTCATG
Source organism: Rhinopithecus bieti (assembly GCF_001698545.2). NCBI lineage: Eukaryota > Metazoa > Chordata > Mammalia > Primates > Cercopithecidae > Rhinopithecus > Rhinopithecus bieti. Next base: position 1,881,173 of record NW_016803115.1, read on the forward strand.
GAGGAATGCATGAGAGATGGTGGCCTGATTCATTCAACATTTTCGAGTACCTGCATGTCAGGGAGTGTTCTAGATGCTCAGGATCTATCAAGTGAACAAAAGAGGCAAAGATACTCTGCCTAAAACACAACACTTGCAGAAAACATAAAAGGGCTCATACCTGAGTTCTGAGGTTTGCCCTGTATTTACATGACAAATGAGAATTTTAGTGAACAAAACTGAATGGCTTCTATACACTAGCAATAAATGAGCCAAAAAATGAAAGTGAGGGGAAAATTTCATTTTCAACAGAATCAAAAAGAATAACGTACTTGGGAAATGATTTAACAAAGAGTAGACTTGCCCAAATATGTGACCAGGATTTCAAGCCCCCTTACCAGCACATTAGCAAGAGTGGAACTCAAACATCCTTATATTCTGCTCCCAAGTTCCATTTTATGGTATTAATGGGGAAGTTCAAGTTGCAATTTTGAGTTTTTGTTCTTTTTTTAAAGACTACTTCTGTGAGTAGCTGTGAAAGACTTCACTGTTCATCACAGTCTGCCTGGCAGAAGGGGAAGTGAAGGGCACTCGGGGATACCTCCATGCTAAATGCACTATTATTGACGAATACCAGAAAGAATGCTGGGTGAAACAGCATCTTCAAAACATGAAGGTGGGGTACCAGAGGTCCCAGACTTTGTTGTGGGGAGCACCTGTGTCCCCACACTGAAGCCTTGCAGCCTAGAGCTAGGGTATACTGACTGACAGCTAAGAAGGGAGGTGCTCTCAGCACATAAAAGGGGGCCTGAAAGGTGGGTGTCCACTACTACTTGGCAGAGTAGAAAGCAGCCAAACCCAGGGATTCAGCCCACTGTTCTCTGGGCTTACCCACATTTACAATGACAACACGTAGGACAAGGTCAGGGAAGCGGTTTTTGTCTGTGATCAACAAAGTGAGGTAACAGATGACCAGCTATGGACATGTTCTTCATACATGTGTAGCTGTTGTGTGAGAGATGCTCTGGTCTCTAAAGGCCCAGGCTCCATTTCTAGTTTCTCACTGCCTGAGCCCACTCCAGGCCTTTAAAGGTGCACTGGTGGTGGAGCCTCTGCCTAGGAAGGATTAAACACTGATTAGTCTGTCACATCCTGCAACAGAATTCCTTCTGGTACCCAGGTCACTCCCTGCCTCTTCTGATTAATGTTTTGTGACTTTATTCTAGTGGTTTTATCCTGGCTCTGTTTCCTGACTCCGACTGTGTTCTGATCCTTAAGTGAATATGCTTCACGGCTTTGGCCCTATTAGGTTCTTTCCTCTTACCGTTGGTGCAGTCTTTGAAGTTCTGACAGAGGCATATGGGTTTCGGTCTGGCTCATTTCCTGTGTCTCGGGCTCACAGCCACTCCAACCTGCTACCATCTCCCCCCAGGATCCTTGGAGGTAGAGAGGAAATAATTTTAAACATGGGTTAAATGATTATTAAAGGTCTAAGCAACTGCAGTTTCACTAGGACAAATGTGGGTGCTTTAAAGGGAATGACACTTATTGGCATGGTTGTGTTTAGGCATGCTTTTTATTTATTTGACCATATGTTTCTCTTAAAATTATTGCAACTTTGAAGTCATACATGTGGCTAAGCACCTGTATTACTCACCCACCATGCCCACTGCATTTGCTGTCTTAACTCTTGGGAGGCCCTGTTTGCCCCCTTTGACCTCCCCCTCACATTCCTGTGGTGGCCACCAAAGAAGGAACAAACAGCTGTGAGAGAACAGTCCCAGAATTCTCTGCTCATCCTGTGAACCTTGCCAACCACACAGAAGGGAGAAGAGTTGTGAGCAAGGCAGCTAGTTTTGTAAGGCACACTTTGCTCTTCCAGGCCTATGGACAGGCCAAATTACCTTGCTATGCTCCATCTCTTACATTTGCCTTCTGTGACAGATAAGTTGCAGTGGAAGTGGTGAATAAACATGAATTCTTTTAACTGCATCTTTGGTTTTAAGATAAGCTTAGATCAACAACAGTTTAATAGAAATTATTAAGCACTTACAAGATGTCAAATTATGTGTGAGGACTCAAGGATTAACAGAGAGGGTTCCTGTCATCAAGGAGTGCACAGTCTAATGGGGGGGTAGATGTTTAAACATGTTGACCACAGTGTACAACGTGTGCAATAATAGAGGCATCTGAAAATAAAGCAGCAGTAGGGAGAACTAATCGATTCTGCCTGGAGGTGTCACTTGAAGGAGCCACAGGTGGTGACCACTAAGTTGCTTTAAAGGAAGAATAGGAGTAATCAGTGTTTCAAGTAGATAAGAGAGAAAAGAAATTGCAGATAGGTAGAAATAACATGTAAAAATGTGGTATGGTAGATGGCTGAATAGGAACAGCTCCAGTCTACAGCTCCCAGCATGAGTGACAGAAGACGGGTGATTTCTGCATTTCCAACTGAAGTACCAGCTTCATCTCACTAGGGTGTGTCAGACAGTGGGTGCAGGACAGTGGGTGCAGCCCACCAAGCGAGAGTCGAAGCAAGACAAGGCATCGCCTCACCTGGGAAGTGGAAGGGGTCACGAAATTCCCTTTCCTAGCCCAGGGAAATCGTGATAGACAGCACCTGGAAAATCGGGACACTCCCACCCTAATATTGCCCTTTTCCAAGGGTCTTAGCAAATGGCACACCAGAAGATTATATCCTGCACCTGGCTTGGAGGGTCCCACGACCACGGAGCCTCCCTCGTTGCTAGCACAGCAGTCTAAGATCTAACTGCAAGGTGGCAGCAAGGCTGGGGGAGGGGTGCCCGCCATTGCTGAGGCTTGAGTAAGTAAACAAAGCAGCCTGGAAGCTCGAATTGGGTGGAGCCCACCGCAGCTCAAGGAGGCCTGCCTACCTCTGTAGACTCCACCTCTGGGGTCAGGGTATAGCCAAACAAAAGGCAGCAGAAACCTCTGCAGATTTAAATGTCCCTATCTGACAGCTTTGAAGAGAGTAGTGGTTCTCCCAGCACGGAGTTTGAGATCTGAGAATGGACAGACTGCCTCCTCAAGTGGGTCCCTAACCTCCAAGTAACCTAACTGGGAGGCACCCCCCAGTAGGGGCAGACTGACACCTCACACAACTGGGTACCCCTCTGAGATGAAGCTGCCAGAGGAACGATCAGGAAGCACATTTGCTGTTCAGCAATATTCACTCTTCTGCAGCCTCTGCTGCTGATACCCAGGCAAACAGGGTCTGGAGTGAACCTACAGCAAACTCCAACAGACCTGCAGCTGAGGGTCCTGACTGTTAGAAGGAAAACTAACAAACAGAAAGGACATCCACACCAAAACCCCATCTGTACGTCACCATCATCAAAGACCAAAGGTAGATAAAACCACGAAGATGGGGAAAAAAAACAGAGCAGAAGAGCTGAAAATTCTAAAAATCAGAGTGCCTCTCCCACTCCAAAGGAATGCAGCTCCTCGCCAGCAATGGAACAAAGCTGGACAGAGAATGACTTTAACGAGTTGAGAGAAGAAGGCTTCAGATGATCAAACTTCTCCGAGCTAAAAGAGGAGGTACAAACCCATTGCAAAGAAGCTAAAAACCTTGAAAAAGGATTTGACGAGTGGCTAACTACAATAACCAAAGTGGAGAAGTCCTTAAATGACCTGATGGAACTGAAAACCATGGCATGAGAACTAAGTGATGAATGCACAAGCTTCAGTAACCGATTTGATCAACTGGAAGAAAGGGTATCAGTGATAGAAGATCAACTGAATGAAATGAAGTGAGAGCAGAAGTTTAGAGAGAAAAGAGTAAAAATAAATGAACAAAGCCTCCAAGAAATATGGGACTATGTGAAAAGACCAAATCTATGTCTTATTGGTGTACCTGAAAGTGATGGGGAGAATGGAAGCAAGTTGGAAAACACTCTTCAGGATATCATCCAGGAGAACTTCCCCGACCTAGCAAGGCAGGCCAACATTCACATTCAGGAAATACAGAGAACGCGACCAAGATAATCCTCGAGAAGAGCAACTCCAAGACACACAATTGTCAGATTCACCAAAGATGAAATGAAGGAAAAAATGTTAAGGGCAGCCAGAGAGAAAGATCGGGTTACCCACAAAGGGAAGGCCATCAGACTAACAGAAGATCTCTCGGCAGAAACTCTACAAGCCAGAAAAGAATGGGGGGGCCAATACTCAACGTTCTTAAAAGAATTTTCAACCCAGAATTTCATATCCAGCCAAACTAAGTTTCATAAGTGAAGGAGGAATAAAATCCTTTACAGACAAGCAAATGCTGAGAGATTTTGTCACCACCAGGCCTGCCCTACAAGAGATCCTGAAGGAAGCACTAAACATGGAAAGGAACAACCAGTACCAGCCACTGCAAAAACATGCCAAAATGTAAAGACCATCAATGCTAGGAAGAAACTGCATCAACTAATGAGCAAAATAATCAGCTAACATCATAATGACAAGATCAAATTTACACATAACAATATTAACCTTAAATGTAAATGGGCTGAATGGTCCAATTAAAAGACACAGACTGGCAAATTGGATAAAGAGTCAAGACCTATCAGTTGGCTGTGTTCAGGAGACCCATCTCAAGTACAGTGACACACATAGGCTCAAAATAAAGGAATGGAGGAAGATCTACCAAACAAATGGAAAACAAAAAAAGGCAGTGGTTACAACCCTGGTCTCTGATAAAACAGACTTTAAACCAACAAAGATCAAAAGAGACAAAGAAGGCCATTACATAATGGTAAAGGGATCGATTCAACAAGAAGAGCTAACTATCCTAAATATATGTGCACTCAATACAGGAGCACCGAGATTCGTAAAGCAAGTCCTTAGAGACTTACGAAGAGACTTAGAGTCCCACACAATAATAATGGGAGACTCTAACACCCCACTGTCAACATTTGACACATCAACAAGACAGAAAGTTAACAAGGATATCCAGGACTTGAACTCATCTCTGCACTAAGCAGACCTAATAGACATCTACAGAACTCTCCACCCCAAATCAACAGAATATACGTTCTTCTCAGCACCACATCACACATATTCCAAAACTGACCACACAGTTGGAAGTAAAGCACTCCTCAGCAAATGTACAAGAACAGAAATTGTAACAAACTGTCTCTCAGACCACAGTGCAATCAAACTAGAACTCAGGATTAAGAAACTCACTCAAAACCACTCAACTACATGGAAACTGAACAACCTGCTCCTGAATGACTACTGGGTACATAACAAAATGTAGGCAGAAATAAAGATGTTCTTTGAAACCGATGAGAACAAAGATACAACATACCAGAATCTCTGGGACACATTTAAAGCAGTGTTTAGAGGGAAATTTATAGCACTAAATGCNAATTGACACCCTAACATCACAAAGGAACTAGAGAAGCAAGAGCAAACACATTCAAAAGCTAGCAGAAGGCAAGAAATAACTAAGAGCAGAACTGAAGGAGATAGAGACACAAAAAACCCTCCAAAAAATCAATGAATCCAGGAGCTGGTTTTTTGAAACAATCAACAAAATTGATAGACTGCTATCAAGACTAATAAGAAAAGAGAGAAGAATCAAAGAGATGCAATAAAAAATGATAAAGGGGATATCACCACCGATCCCACAGAAATACAAACTACCATCAGAGAATACTATAAACACCTCTACACAAATAAACTAGAAAACCTAGAAAAAATGGATAAATTCCTGGACACATACACTGTCCCAAGACTAAACCAGGAAGAAGTTGAATCCCTGAATAGACCAATAACATGCTGTGAAACTTTTACACTGTTGGTGGGACTGCCAACTAGTTCAACCACGTGGAAAACAGTGTGGCGATTCCTCAAGGATCTAGAACTAGAAATACCATTTGACCCAGCCATCCCATTACTGGGTATATACTCAAAGGATTATAAATCATGCTGCTGTAAAGACACACACACACATACATTTATTGTGGCACTATTCACAATAGCAAAGACTGGGAATCGATCCAAATGTCCATCAATGATAGACTGGATAAAGAAAATGTGGCACATATACACCATGGAATACTATGCAGCCATAAAAAAGGATGAGTTCGTGTCCTTTGTAGGGACATGGATTCAGCTGGAAATCATCATTCTCAGCAAACTATCGCAAGAACAGAAAACCGAACACCACACATTCTCACTCATAGGTGGGAATTGAATGATGAGAACACTTGGACACAGGAAGGGGAACATCACACACTGGGGCTTGTCGTGGGATCGGGGGAGGGGGAAAGGATAGCATTAGGAGATATACCTAATGTAAATGATGAGTTAATGGGTGCAGCACACCAACATGGCACATACATACATATGTAACAAACCTGCATGTTGTGCACATGTACCCTAGAACTTTAAAAGAAACAAACAAAAAAAAATGTGGTGTGGTTTAGGAATTGTATTAGTTTTCTGTGCTGCCATAACAAATTACCACAAACTTATAGGCTTAAACACAAATTTATCATCTAATAATTCTGTAGATCAGAAGTCCAACCTGAGCCTCAGTTGGCTAAAATCAGGGTATAATCATGGCTACATTCATTTCTGGAGGCTCCAGGGAAGCATTTAGTTCCTTGCCTTTTCCAGCTTCTGGAAGCCACCTATGTTGCTTGACTCATGACCACCTTCCACCATAGTCAGCAACAGTGGATCAAGTCCTTCTCATATTTCAGATCTTTCCTCCTCCTCCTTTCATTTCATGTCTGAAATCCAGCCAGGAATGATTCTCTGCTTTGGAGTACTCATATGATTGGATTGGGCTCACCTGGCTAATCCACAATAATCTCCCCATCTCAAGGGGCCATTCTTAATCACATTTGCAGTCTCTTTTGTCATGTAAAGAGAGCCATCCACAGGTTCCATGGATTAGGACATACACATCCTGGGGGATGCGGAGGATTGTTCTCCCTACCATAGGAACTGTAGTTGCTTTTACAGAACTGAAATCATGGGAGATAAAGAGAGGGAGGAGACAGGTTTGGAGAAGGCACCAGCTACCAGATAATAAAGACCTTTGTACACCATGTTAAGGAGCCTAGACTTAATTCTGAAGGTGATGAGACCCTTTGAAGGGTCTGAAGCAAGGTGAGAATTGTGTTTCGATGGAGCATTCTGCTGGCAGCATGCAGGACAGACTCAAGGAGGACAAGTGAGGAAGTCCTCAGTCAGTTTACTAATTTGCTAGTGTACTGGCAGTCTGGTTACTACAGGTTGGTAAGTGATGAAAGGGGAGGGAATGAAGGGACAGAGCGGAGACTAGTCCTTTGAGAAGAAGTGAAGTGAAAAGTCAAGGAGAGAAAGAAGGTAATTAAATGGGAGCACAACGCCTGAGGTAGATTTTGTCTTGTTTTTGAAATGAGAGAGATGAGCAAATTTATAGGTTTAAGAAATAATGATTATAATAAACTAGCTAACACCGATTAAGACTTTATTTGTGCACTAAGATACTAAACTACATATGTACATTGATTCATTTTCTGTGTCTCTTACAACTGAAGAAACCAAGGCAAGGACTAGTTAAATATCACTTCAAGTTGCATAGTTTAAAAAAACAGCAAAGCTGGCCAGGCATGGTGGCTCACACCTGTAATCCCATCACTTTTGGGGAGACCAAAGCAGAAGGATTGCCTGAGACCAGAAGTTCGAGATCAGCCTGGGTGACATAGCAAGACTCCATCTCTACAAAACATTTTAAGAAAACCTAGCGGGGCGTGGTGATGCACACTTGTAGTCCTAACTACTTGGGAGGCTGAGGCGGGAGTATCGCTTGAGCCACAGGAATTCGAGGCTGCAGTGAGTTATGATTATACCACTGTACCCCAGCCTGGGCAACAGAGCAAGACTTTGCCAAAAAAAAAAAAAAAAAAAAAAAAACCTAGCAGAGCTGTAATTCAAAACAAAATCCACTTGACCTGTGATGTACTTGACTACTAGATTATGCTAGCCAGTAAAGAAGAAGAAGTAGGGCCAGGTGCAGTGGCTTACACCTGCAATCCCAATACTTTGGGAGGCCAAGGTGGGTGGATCACCTGAAGTCAGAAGCTCAAGACCAGCCTGGTCAGCGTGGTGAAACCTTGTCTCTATTAATATACAAAAATTAACTGGGCGTAGTGGTGGGCACCTGTAATCCCAGCTACTCGGGAAGGCTGAGGCAGGAGAATTGCTTGAACCCGGGAGGTGGAGGTTGCAGTGAGCTGAGATTGCGCCATTGCGCTCCGGCCTAGCCAACAAGAGCAAAACTTCGTCTCAAAAAAAAAAAAAAAAAAGGAAGAAGTAGAGATTAAAAGGAGAGAAGCTATCACTGATGACTCAATTCCTAGGAAAAGGTAGGAGAGCATATATTTGAAAGCACAGGTGAAGGAAAGGAATATGTGGCCTAATATTTTCTGTGAATGAGTTAGATGTGTGAGAAAGCTAAAGCTTGAGATAACAACCTATGGGAAAAGTCAAAGGAAGCAGTGTTGAGAGCTCAGTTGCATTTGGAAACAACTTCAGGTGGCTATGTTGTTTATTTCCAGCAGTGAGAGGGGAGCAGGCAAAAGGCAGATGAGAGTGGTAACCATTTATGCTTTCGCATTTATATTACCTTCCAAAGCATGCCAGCCATTCCCCAGAATGAAGCCAACCCGCTAGGTAATGTCAAACAAGTCGCAAGAACAGGGTAGGCAAATAGCTATGACCACCTTGGACAAATCCAGGTTCCCTGCACACACCCACGCAAACACCTAATTGTTTCCTCATGCTGACCCCCTTCCAGATAAACTCACTTGGTAAAAGCTCTTACTGAGCTATTACTTTCCTTGGAATGTCCTAGAATTTCAATTTTTGAAATTTTTTCCATGTTATTACATGTCATCCGTGAATCATGAACTCTTTTTAAACTTTATCTCTAGAGTAAATGTTTCCTTCCAGTCACATAATTGCCAGCAGGGCAATTCAGTAACACAGAATCTATTGTGAAATCATATTTTTGAACTTATGACATTATAGTTAACCTTTCATTGTGTATACTCTTTGACAATTTAAGATTGACCTTTGTGCTATATTTCTTAGATTCTGCATTTTTGAAACATGACAAACTTGAGTTCTGTACCCATTTGTATCATGCAATGTGAAAATGCAACCATTTTCCATGTCTGATACTGTTTATGAGTGAAGCATTTTTATCCGCTAGAACTTAGTGTGAAGTTTCTAACCAGGGATCGACCTGCTTAAAAAGACAGTTCATAATTTCACAGAAAAGTCTCTTTTTGATGGATGTTGACATCTAGATTATGATTTTTTATGTTTAAGGTGGCTCAAATCTATTCTCCACACTTTAGTCTTTTTAAGAGATATTTGTTTTTTTAGAGGAGACCAAAATAACAAAGTTTATCACCTAACATTCTGAACATCTATGACTTGACCTTCTCCAATTTATGTAGAAACTGCAAGGACATATCAGGTGTTTTACCCTGTCGGCTTTCTTTTTTCTGGTTCGTAAGGCACCAAAGGTCAGCAGAATGATAAGAGATAGAAAACAGTAAAAGAAACCTCTGTAGTTTTCCTGCTTTTCTGTGGCCATAAAACTAGCCAACATGCATCCTTGGCCCACCTACAATTAGGCTTCAAACCATTGCTGTTAAATATAGGACTCAAATTAGGGAAAATACAGTTGAGCATTTACTGAGTCAGAGCTAGAATCTGCCTTTATCTGCCACTAGGACCTGATCACAGTACTCTCTAGCTCAAAATTCTGTTCTAATTCCCTCTTGTTTACAGCAATAGTCTGCAAGCACATTTTTAATAGCCTTTTGTTATTAACAGTAATACATATTGGAAAATTAGAAAATACAGGCAGGCAAAATAAAACATAAAAGCAGCACATTCTTATTACCCAGAGCACATCATTTTAATATCTTAGTTCTTATCCTTCTGGATCTCTCTATATTTACATACGCATGTGTAAAATAAGATCATCTTCTATGGACGGTTCTTGCTTTCTGGCTTAACAAGATGTTTCAGCTTCACTTTGTGTCTTCCCTGTACCAGACCTGAAATCAACCATTTCTAACCCTTGCTGCTTGCTTTTAGTGGGAAATAAGATTAAAGACCAAAACGTATTAGCGGGGTACTCATTGTTAATGTGGCATTGTTTCTAGACCATTACATATTTTTTAACCTTTAAGTTTAGTGGTACAAGTGCAGGTTTGTTATATAGGTAAACTTGTGTCATGGGGTTTGTTGTACAGATTATTTCATCACCCAAGTATTAAGCCTAGTACCTATTAGCAGTTTTTCTTGATCCTCTCCCTTCTCCTCCCGTCCACCCTGTGACAGGCCCCAGTGTGTGTTGTTTCCCTCTATGTGTCCATGTGTTTTCATCATTTAGCTCCCACTTATAAGTGAGAACATGCGGTATTTGGTTTTCTGTCCCTGTGTTAGTTTGCTAAGGATAATGGCCTCCAGTTCCGTCCATGTCCCTGCAAAGGACATGATCTCATTCTTTTTTATGGCTGCATAGTATTCCATGGTGTATGTGTACCTCATTTTCTTCATCCAGCCTATCATTGATGGCCATTTAGGTTGATTCCATGTCTTTGCTATTGTGAATAGTGCTGCAATGAACATACACAGGGGTATGTCTTTATAATAGAATAATTTATATTCCTTTGGGTATATACCCATTAATGGGATTGCTGGATCGAATGGTATTTCTGTCTTTAGATATTTGAGGAATCGCCACTGTCTTCCAGAATGGCTGAACTATTTACATTCCCACCAACAGTGTATAAGCTTTCCTTTTTCTCCACAACCTCACCAACATCTGTTATTTTTTGACTTTTAAAAAAATGTTTATTTTTAGTTCTGGGGTACATGTGCAGGATGTGCAGGTTTGTTACATAGGTAAATGTGTGCCATGGTGGTTTGGTGCACCTGTCAACCCATCACCTAGGTATTAAGCCCAGCATACATTAGCTATTTTTCCTAATGCTCTCCCTCCGCCGACTAATAGTAGCCATTCTGACTGGTGTGAGATGGTGTCTTAGTGTGGTTTTGATTTGCATTTCTCTAATGGTCAGTGATGTTGAGCTTTTTTTCATAAAATTGATGGCACTGGCCACATGTATGTCTTCTTTTGAAAAGTGTTCATGTCCTTTACTCACTTTTTAGTAGGGTTGTTTGGCTTTTTCTTATAAATTTACATTCCTTATAGATGCTGGATATTAGGCCTTTGTTGGATACATAGTTTGCAAAAATTTTTCCCATCCTGTAGGTTGTTTACTCTGTTGATAGTTTCTTTTGCTATGCAGAAACTCTTTAGTTTAATTAGATCCCGTTTGCCAATTTTTGTTTTTGTTGCAATTGCTTTTGGTGTCCTCATCATTAAATCTTTGCCTGTGTCTGTCCTGAATACTATTGCCTAGCCTGTCTTCCAGGGTTATTATAGTTTTAGGTTTTACATTTAAGTCTATAATCCATCTTGAGTTAATTTTTATGTATGGTGTAAGGAAGGGGTCTAGTTTCAATCTTCTGCATATGGTTATCCGGTTATCCCAGCACCATTTATTGAATACGTAGTCCTTTCCCTGTTGCTTGTTTTTGTCAGGTTGGTCAAAGATCAGATAGTTGTAGGTGTGCGGTCTAGGCTATTTAATGGACAAAGCTAGGAAAAAAAAATTTAAGCATGAGTTCATCCTTGTATTTGCAATTCAATTTTAACTTTGTAGTGTTTTCACTAATTTGATTTTACAATTGTATCTCTTTTACACAGAAAAATGATTTCTAATATAATTTACATTAAAATTAAGTTTTCTTGAGTTGTACCATAAAATTCACTCTTTTAAAGTGTTTTTAATGGCCTTAGTGTATATACAGAGTGTTATAATCATGGCCTAATTGTAGAATATTTCCACGACACCAAAGAAACCTTGTGCCCATTAAAATTCATTCCCCTACCACCAGTTGCCTTACGTGTAGGAAACCACTAAATCGACTTTCTGTCTCCAAAGATCTGCCCACTCAGGATATTTCATATAAATGAATAACACAATATGTGGCCTTTGGTGTCTGGCCTCCTTCACTTAGCATATAGATTTCAAAGTTCATCCATGTTATAGCAGACGTGAAGACTCCATTCCTTTTTATGGCTGAATATTCTATCCTATGGATATGTATTTTGTTTGTCCATTTGTCAATTGATGGACATGAAGATTTTTTTTTTTTTTTACTATTATGAAGGATGCTGCTATAAACGTTCGTGTCCAAGCTTTTATATGAGCATATGTTTTCAACTTGAGTACACTCTTTGTTTTTTCACTTGGATTTGAGTTATTGTCCCTTCTTTCCAGCATGAAGAACTTACTTTATTATTTCTTATAAGGCAGGTGTGCCAGCAATGATTTTCTCTATTTTGGTTTATATTGGAATGTCTTTATTTTCCCTTCCTATTTGAAAGACGTTTTTGATGGATATAGGATTCTTGGTTGACAGGTGTGTGTGTGTGTGTGTGTGTGTGTGTGTGTGTGTGTGTGTGTTTTCTTCACTTTGAATGTGTCAAGTCACTGCCTTCTGCCCCCCATTATTTTAGATGAGAAGTTACTCTTACTGTGATTCCTTTGTACATAATCTGTTTTTTGTTTGCTTGTTTGTTTTTGTTTTTTTGCCACTTTAGAGATTTATCTTTATCTTTGGCTTTCAGCAGTTTGTGATGTATCCAAACGTGAATATCTTTTTTTTATTATTATTATACTTTAAGTTCTAGGGTACATGTGCACAACGTGCAGGTTTGTTACATATGTATGTATGTGCCATGTTGGTGTGCTGCACCCATTAACTCGTCATTTACATTAGGTATATCTCCTAGTGCTATCCCTCCCCACTCCCCGCTCCGCACAATAGGCCCTGGTGTGTGGTGTTCCCCTTCCTGTGTCGCAAGTGTTCTCATTGTTCAATTCCCACCTATGAGTGAGAACATGCAGTGTTTGGTTTTCTGTTCTTGTGATAGTTTGCTGAGAATGATGGTTTCCAGCTGCATCCATGTCCCTACAAAGGACATGAACTCATCCTTTTTTATGGCTGCATAGTATTCCATGGTGTATGTGTGCCACATTTTCTTAATTCAGTCTGTCACTGATGGACATTTGGGTTGATTCCAAGTCTTTGCTATTGTGAATAGTGCCGCAATGAACATACGTGTGCATGTGTCTTTATAGCAGCATGATTTATAATCCTTTGAGTATATCCCCAGTAATGGGATGGCTGGGTCAAATTGTATTTCTAGTTCTAGATCCTTGAGGAATTGCCACACTGTTTTCCACAATGGTTGAACTAGTTGACAGTCCCACCAACAGTGTAAAAGTGTTCCTATTTCTCCACATCCTCTCCAGCACCTGTTGTTTCCTGACTTTTTAATGATTGCCATTCTAACTGGTGTGAGATGGTATCTCATTGTGGTTTTGATTTGCATTTCTCTGATGG
>NW_016803115.1:1897529-1903714 GCF_001698545.2 Rhinopithecus bieti
GCTTCCCTTTGTGGGTAACCCGACCTTTCTCTCTGGCTGCCCTTAACATTTTTTCCTTCATTTCAACTTTGGTGAATCTGACAATTATGTGTCTTTGAGTTGCTCTTCTCAAGGAGTATCTTTGTGGCATTCTCTGTATTTCCTGAATTTGAATGTTGGCCTGCCCTACTAGGTTGGGGAAGTTCTCCTGGATGATATCCTGCAGAGTGTTTTCCAACTTGGTTCCATTTTCCCCGTCACTTTGAGGCACACCAATCAGATGTAGATTTGGTCTTTTCACATAGTCCCATATTTCTTGGAGGCTTTGTTCATTTATTTTTACTCTTTTTTCTCTACAGTTCTGTTCTCACTTCATTTCATTCATTTGATCTTCAATCACTGATACTCTTTCTTCCAGTTGATTAAGTCAGTTACTGAAGCTTGTGCATTTATCACGTAGTTCTCGTGTCATGGTTTTCATCTCTATCAGTTCTTTTATGGTCTTCTCTGCATTGATTATTCTAGTTATCCATTCATCCATTGTTTTTTCAAGGTTTTTAGTTTCTTTGTGCTGCGTACGTAGTTCCTCCTTTAGCTCTGAGAAATTTGATCGACTGAAGCCTTCTTCTCTCAATTCGTCAAAGTCATTCTCCATGCAGCTTTGTTCCATTGCTGGCGATGAGCTGCATTCCTTTGGAGGGGGAGGTGCGCTCTGATTTTTGAATTTCCAGCTTTTCTGCACTGCTTTTCCCCATCTTTGTGGTTTTATCTGCCTTTAGTCTTTGATGATGGTGATCTACTGATGGAGTTTTGGTGTGGGTGTCCTTTCTGTTTGTTAGTTTTCCTTCTAACAGTCAGGACCGTTAGCTGCAGGTCTGTTGGAGTTTGCTGGAGGTCCACTCCAGACCCTGTTTGCCTGAGTATCAGGACCGGAGGCTGCAGAAGATAGAATATTGCTGAACAGCAAGTGTTGCTGTCTGATTCTTGCTCTGGAAGCTTCATCTCAGGGGTGACCCAGCCATGTGAGGTGTGAGGTGTCGGTCTGCACCTAGTGGGGAATGTCTCCCAGTTAGGCTACTCAGGGATCAGTGACCCACTTGAGCAGGCAGTCTGTCCATTCTCAGATCTCAACCCTCTGTGCTGGGAGAACCACTGCTCTCTTCAAAGCTGTCAGACAGGGACATTTACATTACATGTAATGGGAGAACCAGAGAAAAAAAGAACAGAAAAAATGCTTGAAGAAATAAAAACTTTGCAATGGGATAAAAACATATTCAAGAGTTTTTTTTTACTGTCCCTCATCCCAATTTATCTGTTAAACTTCTGTTGGTCTACATCTATTAGTATCACAGAGCTATTGGCCTACTCTGTTAGCCCTTATGATATCTATTTTTCTATGTCTATTATTTTTTACATTGCTCTGGGACATGAATGTACTACACTCTGTTCCAAATAAAGTCAAAGGCAGGGCTGCAGAGCTGCAAGTCCTCACAGCTTGCTCAGCCCCCAACCTGGTTAGAGCCTCTGTGTTACTGAGCAGGAGCTGGGGATATGGGAAACTCGGATCTGTTTTGTTTGCCCTGCTCAGTGTCCCCCTGTAGAGCAGGACATTAGGGAGCAAGTACTGGCACTACCAAACAGCAACAGCTGCCCATGGGAAAGAAGGGGAGGTGTTGCTGAGTGCTACCGTTTCCTAGATCTTCACCTGGGATAGATCTTGATCTTCAGCAATAGGGAAGTGGGGTACATGGGCACCTCACTGGCTGCAAGCCTGCCCAGAATAGTTCTGAAACCTGGAGCTAGAGGGATGGATGCAGCCCATGGTTCAAATGGCAGTTTCTTACTGAGCTTCAGTAGATTTTACTGAGTTAAGTGTTTCTCAATTTATTATATATCCTTAGGTCAATTTCTAGATATTTTAAATGGTTGTCTTAGATTATTTTGACCAGTTAAATCAATGTTTCTTTTCTCTTCTTTTTTTTTTTTTTTTTTTTTTTGAGACAGAATCTCATGCTGTCACCCAGGCTGGAGTGCAGTGGAGTGATCTCAGCTCACTGCAACCTCTGCCTCTGTGGTTCAAGCGATTCTCCTGCCTCAGCCTCCCGAGTAGCTGGGACTACAGGCATGTGCCACCACGCCCGGCTAATATTTTGTATTTTTAGTAGAAATGGGGCTTCATCATGTTGACCAGGCTGGTCTCGAACTCCTGACCTCAGGTGATCTGCCCACCTCAGCCTCCCAAAGTGCTGGGATTACAGGCATAAGCCACTGCGCCTGGCCAAATGAATGTTTCTTTAAGGGACAGAATTCCTCAAGCTCTTCATTGCACCATTTTGGAAGTCCCACCCCCCACCCCCGGATTGGTCTGTAATTTATAATTTTACTTATTTGCTTTAAATCAGCAGTCCCCAACCTTTTTGACACCAGGGATCAGTTTCTTGGAAGACAATTTTCCATGGAGTGGAAGGAACGCTTTTGGGATGAAAGTGTTCCACCGTAGATCATCAGGCGTTACATTCTCATAAGGCGTGCACATCCTAGATCCCTCACATGCGCATTTCGCAATGGGGTTTATGCTCCTGTGAGAATCTAATGCCACCACTGATCTGTCAGATGCAGAGCTCAGATGGTAATGCTCATTTGCCCACTGCTCATCTCCTGCTGTGCAGCCCAGTTCCTAAAGCCCAGGGGCTGGGAACACCTGCTTTAACTTACAATATTAAAATATTGCAAAATGCCAGATACAATCATTTACTTAAAATAAAACTACAGAATGTAGTTTCAGTATTCTGTCATTTCTTTTGTATCTATCTCTTCAAACTTTGGCCTACCTTAAGGCAACGCCTATGTTATATTCATTTCTGTTTGTATTATGCAGGGAGCATTAAGTAGGAAGTAATGGTCTTTTCAACTTAAGAAAAAAACTAAATGCTATCTGTTTTTTGAATATATGAATCCACAATTACCTTACCCAGTAGTTTACCTTCAGAAGCTGACTGATTAGCTAGTTACTAGGCTAGCCCCTAGTTCGTCTTCATTGTACACATATACATACAAACACACACTCACATATTTACCTTTTCATAATCTTTTTTTCCCAGCAACTTTTCTTCTTTAAGTGTGTCCACTTGTAAAGGTTTTTTTGTTTTGTTTTGTTTTAAACTTATTAGATTTTAAAGGCATAGTAACTGTGGTCTGTACACTTTGGGAAACCAATGAAAATGTTTGAAACATGAAATAAATTCTACATTGGCTAAAAAATACTGCAGAACCAAAATAAATGTCTGTAAAATGTAACATTAAGTCTACTTACCAACAGCAACTCAACGGTTAAAAAGTTACAAATAGGCCGGGCGCAGTGGCTCACACCTGTAATCGTAGCACTTTGGGAGGCCAAGGTGGGTGGGTTGCCTGAGCTCAGGAGTTCGAGACTAGCCTGGGCAACATGGGGAAACCCCATCTCTACTAAAACACAAAAAATTAGCTGGGCGTGGTGGCATGCACCTGTAGTCCCACCTACTTGGGAGGCTGAGGCAGGAGAATTGCCAGAACCTGGGAGGCAGAGGTTGCAGTGAGCCGAGATTGTGCCACTGTACTCCAGCCTGGGCAAAGGAGTGAGAATCCATCTCTGGGGGGGAAAAAAGTTATAAATAAACTATATTGAAGGTGGTATATGAATATATTTTAAGATATTTGATATAGGTAGGGTATCCTCAAAGGACTTAAAGATCTTGTTCACCGTATTTCACCCATAGATTAAAGAAAAAAATGAGGACTGTAGGGATTGGAAGCCAGGCCTGGTACCAGCTAATGTGGCCCTAAGGAAAGATCCCCAACACTTTCACAAAGAAGAGATAGTTTCATAATGTATTTAACATTTTTCTACCCTGATATGGGTAGAAAGACCATGAAACCCCACTGTATACACTCAGACTTTTGCATTTTGATAGCTTCATTCATTCATTTGCCAACAAATATAAGCAATTTACCTAACACCTATACTGTGCCTAGGATTCTAGTAATACTTTGGCTGAGGATACAGTGAAGGACAAGGTAATCTGGACCCTTTCCTCATAGGTCTTATATACTAGCTGGGGAAGTATAAAAATGTTTTTAATAATGTAAGTAAATTTATTCTTGCAGATTGTAATGTTATGAAGCACAGTGTTCTTTAGGGGTAGGAGTAAGTACATGTGGTAATCTTCCTTAGATTTGGAAGTCAGAGAAGGCCTTCTTATGAACTGATATTTAAGCTGAGGCATGAAGAAAGAGTTGGAGTGAAGTGGAGGGAGTGAGGAATGACTAATCAGAGGCCCTGGAGAAAAAGAGAGACTCACACACTTGTGGAAATCAAAGGCAGCCAGTGTGGCAGAGCACTGAAGCACTGGGAGCCTGAAGAGGGTGTTGTGTAAGGAGGCTGTGGGGGTGTTGGAATCAGGCAGGACTTCAAGGTCTTGAATACCAAGGGTCTTGAATTTTATTCCATTTGAAGTGTTTTGAGCACCCAGCATAACATAACCTTGACTGATTTTTAAAAAGATCTCCCTGAAAAATCTCCCTGGCAGAAGGGCAATTAGGAGGTTTTGTAATCGTCCAACTGAGAGATGATGAGACTTGGGCCAGTGAGATCAGGGAAGGGAGAAGAAAGTGGATGGATTCAATAAATACTTTAGAGGTAAGGGCCAGGCGCAGTGGTTCACGCCTGTAATTTCAGCACCTGAGGCCAAGGCGGGTGGATCACCTGAGGTCAGGAGTTCAAGACCAGTCTGGCTAACATGGTGAACCCCCATCCCTACAAAAAAATACAAAAAATTAGCTGGGCATGGTGGTGCGCCCTTGTGGTCCCAGCTATTCAGGAGGCTGAGGTATGAGAATCACTTAAACCCAGGAGGCAGAGGTTGCAGTGAGCCGAGATTGCACCATTGCACTCCAACCTGGGCAACAGAGTGAGACTCCATAATAAATAAATAAATAAATGTAAGAACAACTGGGTTGAAAAACACAAATATTCTCTTTAGTTCTATTTTGATACTGTCACTAGCAGTTGAAGTCAAATCTAATACAAATGCTCATTGCATTACGATTTTAGGATGGTAAAACTTGAGTGTTTGACGATGTTTTATGATGTCTGTTAACTAATTATCACCTAACTCAGAGAACAGATCAAAACTCATTTTAACTAGAAATAAAATGGGAATAAATAGTATCTCTTTATGCATTAGAAAACTTTCCATGCCTCTTTGACAGCAGAGGCAAAGGCATCATGGTACAAGGGAGTGATCGTGGGTTTTTGGAGCTGAACCAGCTCTACAACCTTGAACAAATCATTTTTCTAAACTTTAGTTTCAAATGGAGAAGATAATCTTTATTTCACAACATTTTTAAGAATGAAATAACTGATGGGCAACACATACTCTAATAGCTGTTCAATAACCATTCATTTTTTCAACTTACAAATAGGCTTTCCTATAATCTACACTATTGGGATTATTTGTTAAACCTTGAAATTTTTTTAGAATTAGAAGAATTTAACTCAATTCTTTCAATTTCCAGACAAAGAAATAACAGCCTAGGGAGATGAAGAGACTTGCCTGAGGACACAGAATGTACTGGGGACAGAATAGAACTAGCACTATTTTCTCCAAACACCTGGCATGTTTGCAGTACACTACATTGCCTCACGTGTCTCCTGTAATGTCGAATGGAGGATTTTATAAGATATCCATATATCCATTCCATTGCCTGCTTGAGACTAAAGAGGGTGGTGATTAATAGTGACCTTATGTTCTCTTTGCTAGTTACATGCTATGGGAAAACTTCCTGGAACCAGAATGGCAGAGTTAAAAGCCAAGTATACCTTGCTGCATGACGCCGTGATGAGGTATGCAATTTACCAATATGGAGACATGATTAATCATCTTTAAATTTCTTTATTTTTTATTTTTTATTTTTTTTTGTTTTTTATTATTATACTTTAAGTTCTAGGGTACATGTGCATAACATGCAGGTTTGTTACGTATGTATACTTGTGCCATGTTGGTGTGCTGCACCCATCAACTCGTCAGCACCCATCAATTCGTCATTTATATCAGGTATAACTCCCAATGCAATCCCTCCCCCTCCCCCCTCCCCATGATAGGCCCCGGTGTGTGATGTTCCCCTTCCCGAATCCAAGTGATCTCATTATTCAGTTCCCACCTATAAGT
>NW_016803115.1:1906076-1927091 GCF_001698545.2 Rhinopithecus bieti
CTTCCTGTTTGATAGTTTTCCTTCTAACAGTCAGGAACCTCAGCTGCAGGTCTGTTGGAGATTGCTTGAGGTCCACTCCAGACCCTGTTTGCCTGGGTATCAGCAGCAGAGGTTGCAGAAGATAGAATATTGCTGAACAGCGAGTGTACCTGTCTGATTGTTAATTTGGAAGCTTCCTCTCAGGGGTGTACTCCACCCTGTGAGGTGTGGGGTGTCAGATTGCCCCTAGTGGGGGATGTCTCCCAGTTAGGCTACTCAGGGGTCAGGGACCCACTTGAGCAGGCAGTCTGTCCGTTCTCAGATCTCAGCCTCCGCGTTGGGAGATCCACTGCTCTCTTCAAAGCTGTCAGACAGAGTCATTTGCGTCTGCAGAGGTTCCTGCTGCTTTTGTTGTTGTTGTTGTTGTTGTTTAGCTGTGCCCTGTCCCCAGAGGTGGAGTCTACAGAGACAGGCAGGTTTCCTTGAGCTGCTGTGAGGTCCACCCAGTTCGAGCTTCCAGGTGGCTTTGTTTACCTACTTAAGCCTCAGCAATGGTGGGCGCCCCTCCCCCCGCCTCGCTGCTGCCTTGCGGTTAGATGGCAGTCTGCTGTGCTAGCAATGAGGGAGGCTCCGTGGCCGTGGGACCCTCCCGTCCGGGTTTGGGATACAATCTCCTGGTGTGCCCTTTTGCTCAAAGCGCAGTATTGGGGTGGGAGTCACCCGATTTTCCGGGTGTTGTGTGTCTCAGTTCCCCTGGCTAGGAAAAGGGATTCCCTTCCCCTTGCGCTTCCCAGGTGAGGCGATGCCTCGCCCTGCTTCAGCTCTCGCTGGTCGGGCTGCAGCAGCTGACCAGCACCGATTGTCCGGCACTCCCTAGTGAGATGACCCCAGTACCTCAGTTGAAAATGCAGAAATCACCGGTGTTCTGTGTCGCTCGCGCTGGGAGTTGGAGACTGGAGCTGTTCCTATTCGGCCATCTTGCTCCGCCCTCTCATCTTTAAATTTCTTACTGGTGATGAGACCTGTCTTCATTTGCATTCCCCCATAAGTAGACGCTGAGGCAAGGATTTGCGTTCAGGTAGTTTGAGAAGTGATATGAGAAAGCATCACGAGCAAGTGGGGAAGTGCAACTGGGAAGGAAGGAATCCAGCCTTGAAGGGGCCATGTTCATCTGCGAGTTTATATGATGGGCTACTGGGGCTCAGCCTCACAGAGGAGCCTCTGAGTGGCTCACCTCAGCACTCTCCCCCTGAAGAGTGAAGAAACTGGAATATTTGCCCACCAGTTTCCACCATTCATTTTATTACAAATTACTCCCGGGGAGATTAGCTCTTGACACTTCTAGCTTGCCCTTTGACAAAGCAAACTTTGATGGCCAGAGACAGCTCTCAGGCAGAGGGACACAGGTGCTGCTGGTACATATGGCAACTGTGCGCCAAAGCTGCCAGTGGGCAAGAGGATTCTGGTGGGACACTGACAGTCTCTGCATAGGCCACACCTGCAGGACCCTTCTCCCATGTCTGTTCATCACTCAGAGGTGTAGATTCTCCAACAACCCCCGCCTAAGTCTGCTGAGACCCTGTCTTTACTTCTCACCTCCTCTCCATATCACAAGCTACTTACCTTGCAAGTCCCAGTCAGCAACAGGTCAGAAGAACAGGCAGAGTCCAGCAAGCCTGCCTGAGCACTGGCTATTAGCCACTGGGAATTAAGAGGGCAGGGGAGTGAAGAAAAACCCTAATGTGCTGTGATTCTTTACCACTCCAAAGCCTCTTTCTTTCCTTTTCCCCCGTCTTGTCTCATGGCCTTGCATGGTGTCTTCATCAAAAGCCAAGGAGCAACAGCAACAGATAGAAACTCCATGCTGCCACTCCCCAGCCGTCCTCTCCCCGCAATTCCCAATCACTGCCCCTCCTTCTTATCTTGCCCAGAGATATTTGGCTACTTTGAGGGTGAAAGCATGAGGGAAGAGTGAACAACTTTGAGAAGAGGAGAGCTGCATTCCTATGCAAACTTCAGGTGCACCCAGGTTCCTCACACCCCTCCAGAGCCCCCAGCCTTCGTTCCTCATCCTCAAGCCCAAGCCAAGTCCTCACCCTCACACCTAATGGAGGTTCCATTCCCCCATAGCTGGTCACGCCTGCCAGTGTGTTCTCAGAGTTCTCAAGACTCAGGAATTTTGAGACTTTAAGTGGAAAGTCTGGAGTCATCTTTTACAGCATACTTCACACTGCTTAACTGAGAGGAAATGCCACGCAGTTCTCTGGGCATCCCTCCAATCCTCTTTGCAGACACAAGGAACATCAGTGTTTCCTGCCCTCTGGATAGCTCTTCTCTAGAGCCCAGTGGACATTTTCAGGGTGCTTTGACTTAACTTCCTCCTCCCCTGGCCTGCAACTCAGCTCCCTGGCCCCTAGTGACAAGTAGCAGTGCAGGACCTCAGCTATGGCGTTATTTCTTCCTCTTCCAGGTTGTGTTGCAAAACAGTTAACTTCCCTTCTGCTACCCACATTTTACCTCTTGACCACTTAGTTCCCTCTGTTGCCATTGCAAACACTCACCATTCTCTCCTACTCCCAATGCCTGGCGGGTGGGAAAGATACGAAGCAGACGTAACATTCGTGCTGCTAGGACTGCAGCTGGGCAGATATAGCCTGGAAATATTGAACTGAAACTGAAGGAGTCTTCCATAGAAACTGTGTTATAAGAGTTGTTAAAGTCTTTTCTACTGGTGTCATGTTTTAAGTGCATGTGGGTAAGTTGCCATTTGTGTTCTGGCTGGAACCCTACCACCCTGTCCTTTCTGTGGAGAAACAGGCACTGTAGCCTGGGCCAACAGCTTACAATTTCAATAGCTGAAGCCTGACTTATTAAGGAGATCAGATAACTTTAGATTTGCAAAGCTTATTAGTATACATGGAAATTGAATTATAGGAGAATAATTGCAGCTTTCATTAGTGAAAATTATTTGAGGTTTCATTGTAGCTATTGTTATTACTGTTTGGTACCTAACATCATGTCTGGAACATGTTATGTCTCAGTAAATGTTTTGCTAGATACTGTTGAGCAAATGACATTGTAAAACCTGGGACAATGGATGTATCTGTACTGAATTGAGAATATCACAAAGGTGAGGCAGGCACAAGGTAACTTCATTTGAGATTGGCTTGATCAAGTCATTGGGCGTCTCTGCAAATGAGCTGGAACTCGAAGATTTCTCTTGGTGAGGACAGTTGGTGGGGAGCACACATCAAAAGAGAGCTCTGGTTCTAAAACAGGAAGTGGTGAGGGCTTACTTCAAATAGGAGAGGTAGCTAATATAAGGGTTTCTGGGAAATACGAATCCTATCTACTGGTAAGGTCGGGGCTGATGCTGGCTGATGCTATCTGATGCTAGCTTGCAGCATAGAGGAGTTCTACAAGATAATGGAGATTCCACCATGTCCTTTTTCTACATCCTCTGACAGATGTTTAGTCCTTTTCCCTACAGAGGGCCAAGGCCATAGAACATAACTGGGGTTGTAGGAATCTCCCTCTACTGTGACCTTCAAGTCCAGCTCTAACCAGTGTTCATCTTAGAATCAGAAATCTATAAATTTATTTATATTCATAATTGTGTATGGGAATTTCTAGTTTCCTAATAAAGTGTCTTTAGAAAAGTTTCTGTCTTTTCTTAGTTCACTAAGTGGGGAGAGATTTTCCTACAATTAAGTTATAAGAATTCAAGGGAGCTAGGGTTGTTTGGGGAGTCCAAGGGGAAATCTCCTCTTTCCCTATCATTTATCCCCTTCTAGTAAGTCATAATCATTCTTCAAAGTCAAGTGCAAATGTCACATTCCCATTGAGTGATCCTTTTTCTGTTGTCTCCTGCTGTCTTGATCTGGACACCAGCATTAGTACTTGTCATCTGGTATTCCTCCCCATCTGCCAGACTGTAAGATTCTCGAAGCTAGGAGCTAAGCCTTATTCACCTCTTGCACCTAGCATAGTACAGTCATCTCTTGGTATCCATGGGGGATTGATTCCAGGAGCTCCCGCAGATACCAAAATCCATGGATACTCAAGTCCCTGATATAAAATGGTATAGTATTTGCATGTAACCTAATCACATCCTCCCGTATACTTTAAATCATTTCTAGATTACTTGCGATACTAATACAATGTAAATGCTATGTAAATGGTGGTTATGCTGTATTGTTTAGGGAATCATGACAAGAAAAGTCTGTACATGTTCAGTAAAGAAACAATTTTTAAGTAAACATTTTATTTTGGAATAATTTTAGATTCGTAGAAAAGTTGCAAAAATAATATATGAAGTTCCCATCTATCCTTCACCCATTTTCCTCTAATGGGAGCATCTTACATAACCATGGTCGGTCAAAACTAGGAAGTTAACATTTGTATATTACTATCAATTGAACTCCAGATTTTCAACAGTTTTTCCACTAATGTTCTTTTTTTGTTCCAGGACCCAATGCAGTATACCCCACTATATTTAGTCCTCATGTCTCCTTGATCTCTGTGACAATTTCTCAGTGTTTCCTTGTTTTTCACGTTGACAGTTTTAAGAGTGCTAGTTGGGTATTCTATAGAATGTTTCTCAGTTTGAGATTTTTCTCATATTTAGACCAGACTTAGGTGTTTTGGAGAACACCACAAAGGTGAAGCAGACTCAATTTTTTAACAAAAATTTTCCCTTGTGGTTGATTGAATCCACAAATGTGGACTCACGGACATGAAGGGTCAACTGACTTGGCACAAAAATGTCAGAGTTGAGCTGAGCCCAGGAGTGGGGAGCAGCTATCCTCACTAGACCCCCACAGGAGCCACAGAGGGAACCGAGGGTATACATGTCTCATTACATGAGTCTCTGTTTTTCATGTAACTCAGCACACAAGAGTCAGAGGTCCAACTGCTACAGAATGCCAAACGTTTCACTGAGCAAGTACAACAGCAGCAGTTTCACCTGCAGCAAGCTGATAATTTTCCAGAAGCATTCTCCACGGAGGTCTCCAAAATGAGAGAACAACTTCTCAAGTATCAGAATGAATATAATGCGGTGAAGGAAAGAGAGTTCCATAATCAGTACAGATTAAATAGGTAAGTGAACAATGCTCTCCAGCACACCGAAAAGTCATTTCCTCATAAATAGAAAAAAAAGTGAGGTGAAGTTGGAGGTAACTGAAGGAGTAGGAGACAGCAATATGATGATGATTGCAACCCTAGTTCTCTTGAATCCTTAGAATGGAATGGGAAGTCCCTGAACAAGAAAATGATACTTCTCGAATAAAAGCTCAGGTGACAGAGATGCCTGCTGTGTTTTGCATGTCAGGAAAGCCATCTCATTGACAGCTGCAGCCAAAGAACACACTCCATCAAACAAGTTCTTAGCACTCCCTTGCCCTCCCCCTGCCCTGGCAGTGGCCCCTCATGCGTGCAGTACCAGAGCACGCATCTGCATGGTGGGCGCTTCTCCCCACATGCGTTTTCCAAACAAGCCTCCGTGAGCTGAGGGTCACATCTCATCTGGCTCACTCTATTCTAAGAGAACAGCAACAGGACCACATACGCAAACTTCATCTCCTACTACTAGGCTATTCCTCAGGATGAAGGAGAAAAGGTACATCCTTTTGGAAGACACATTTACTTATCCAAATTTAGAGGACATCATTTAGTGAACTAAAGCAGACATTAAGTGCTAAAAGGGGAAGTGTTATTTTCAAAATCTCTTCTAACTTTCCTCCCAAGGAGTAGCAAGTCAGTGGAAGAGTTTGTTCAGCAAGTCATACTATTTAGATTGAATTTGAAAATGATGGCAATTCACGTTTTCTCCTGTGGTGTGCTGTGTGCTGTGCCTGGGTACAGGGGAGAAAGCAAAACCATTTCTCCTAGAGTTTGTTACCATTTAAGGTGGCAGAACTTTCTCTGACTATTTTTAAGAGGTGGACTTCTGACAGTGCAAATATAATTCAGTCCTTCCTAGAGATAAGCAAATGACTTGAGCAACCTCTCGAAGACCTTATAAGCCCTGGGTTTAAAATCTTCTCTTTGGGGCCTATTTTTTCACTGGCGGTGGGTGTGGGTGGGGTGTGAATAAAGAAGGTCAGTTTAATCAAGACATCCTATTTGGGGGGGAAATTGGAGGTTTTTTGTCTTTCAATCTAAACTTGTTTCAGGCTTTCCAGTGACATCTATAAAAAGAAAGCCCAGCTATTTCTGTGCTCTGTAAGCGCTCTTTCAGTTGAGAAAATAATGAAATTAAAACAATTAGTGGTTGTTCATTAGTATTGAAAATGTGAATGCTTGACATTTCCATGAAAGAGTAAGAAGAACATAAGTCAGTTGATATTTAAATTGTTTAAAATTTCCAACTATTCCTGCCAAGAGAAAAAAAAAACAAAACAAAAACCAGAATGTTGCCCTTTAGGTATAGACAGGCAGATTATTCACTGAGATGGGAAGGAGACAATGTGTAGTGACCTGCGATGAATAAGAACATTCAAAATGCACATTTGCAGAAATGTTTAGTATGTATTCTTTTTGAATTTATAATGTATCATTCTTAAGCTTGAGAAGGTTCCCTTGCATTCTCAAATATTAACAGCTCAAGAACTAACAAGCTTATTTTCATAAAAATTATGGTGATGCTAAAATAAATAGGAGTAAAGAATGATAGGCTCTGCATTTCATTGCCGTACCATATTTAGTATCACAGTCATGCACCTCATAATGGTGTTTTTCAGTCAACAATGGACTGTCTATATGATGATGGTCCCATAACATTGCAGTGAAGCTGAAAATGTACTTTTGCCTAGTATTTACTATTTGATACATTTTATTTTTATTTTGGAGTGTACTCTTTCTACTTAAAAAAAAAATATTAACTGTAAAACAGCCTCAGGCAGGTCGTTCAGGAAGTATTCCAGAAAAAGGCATTGTTATAGGAGATAACAGCTCCTAAATATCTTCCAGTGGGACAAGATGTGGGGGCAGAAAATAATGGCTTTGATGCTGACCCCGTGTAGGCCTAGGCTAATGTGTGTGTTTATGTCTATTTTGTTGTTTGTTTGTTTGTTTTGAGACAGAGTCGTGCTCTGTCGCCCAGGCTGGAGAGCAGTGGCACGATTTCGGCTCACTGCAACCTCTGTTTCCCGGGTGCAAGCAATTCTCTGCCTCAGCCTCCCGAGTAGCTGGGATTACAGGCACCCATCACCATGCCCGACCAATTTTTGTATTTTTAGTAGAGATGGGATTTCACCATCTTGGTCAGGGTGGTCTTGAACTCCTGTATGTCTTTGTTTTAACAAAAAATGTTGTAAAAGTAAAAGAAATTTAATTAAAACCTTGTAGAATAAGAATACAAAGGAAGAAAATATTTTTACACAGCTCTACAATGTGTATTTTAAGCTGTATTGTGAGTCAAAAGCTAAAAGTAAATTTTGTAAAGTAAAAAAGTTACAGTACATTTATTATCAAAGAATAATATGTTTTATAAATGTAGTGTAGCCTAAGCGTACAGTGTTTATAAAGTCCACAGGAGTGTAAGTAACATCCTAGGTCTTCACATTCACTCACCACTCACTCACCCAGCCACTGACTCACCCTGAGCAACTTCCAGTCCTGCAACCTCCATTTATGGTAAGTGCCCTAGACAGGTGTACCATTTTTTATCTTTTATGCCATATTTTTACTGTGTGTGTTCTTTGTTTAGATACACAAATATTTATTGTATTACAATTGCCTACAGTACTCAGTCCGGTAACCTGCTATGCAGGTCTATAGCCTAGGTGCAACAGGCTTTACCACACAGCCTAGATGTGTAGCAGACCACACCATGTAGGTTTGTGTAAGTGCATTCCATGTGTTCACACAGTGATGAAGCTGCCTAACGACGCATCTCTCAGAATATATTCCCATCGTTAAGCGACACATGATTACACATGATACAGAAACCAGTTCCCTCAACACCCTCCCACTGACCTCCGTCCCCCTGGAAAAAGTAGATATCTCCATCCCCACATAAAAATAAAGAGATGAAGCTAATGAGAGAAAACTATTCATCCACATATACAGATGACATTTGTCAGAACAGCACAACAAATTCTCATTGAGTGTCTAGATAATAGAAGCCCAAATAACTAGCACTCCTCCACCCAATATCTTCAGGAACTTCTGAATCACTGGCAACTACTAAGAACAACATATTGTTCCAATACTCTAGAGAAAGGATTTTACTATGTAATTTTGTCGATTTTTTTGTGTATGTTCACATAACATAAACCTTTTAATAAATGTTAATAAATCTAATTATGTGGTTGGTTAGTAATTAAATCTATGTTGCAGTAGTTTCTGGTTCTGGATTAATATTTATGACTTGATAAGCATGCATTTCAGGAAATAATATGTAGTCTATTTAAAGTTAAATTAATACGTTATAAATAAATAATAAAGTAATGAAATGCTGTTGAACTTATTTTTTGAAACAAAACAGGAGTACTTACCTTTCTAAACAGTTTGAAAAGATTTTTCAGTACTCTGTTCAACCTTTTCCTTGCCTTTACTGTGTTACCTTTTGGAGCTTCCCTGTTTTCTAGTAATTCCTAAACTTTGAACAGCAAATACATTGCGTCTTTTGTGCTAGATCTGACACATTCTGACCAGTCTTGGTCAGCTGGGGGAAACAAGGCTGTGGTGAGCTGGCACTGTCCATTGCACTGTGAACACGGAGAGTGGGAACACTCAGGCCACACACGTGCAGGGCTGTCCTGACATGACCCTGACCTTAGTGACTGTTGACTCTCCTGTGGCTGGTTCCTGTGGTCCTTGTTGCACATTCAGGGTTTATTAGTTGTTTTCCGTTCTTGGTCCAGTGATGATAGCAAAGTTGGAACCAAGAAAAAACAGATCTGGTAAGAAAGGAAAGGAGGAATGATCTTAGCAATGCATCTGGAATTCCAGAAAATTAGAATGTGACAGGCATGTAGGTACTTAGGAGTAGTCACAAGGAAAAACTCATAGCTAGAACAGATTTTACCTTAACTTAAAAAAATCTTTGCTCTTCTGTGGCAACAAATATCTTAAAAGAACTAACTTAGAACAGGTTTCTCCGAATGTGTTTCTCATAACTCAAAGAGAAGCACCTGAGACACTTGTTTGAAAGGCAGATCCCATCCAGGAAGTAATGATTATGATTTTTGCCCAAGAGCCACTGCCGCCACCCAAAGTGACATTTGCTTATGTAACTCTGACTCACATTACAGTTAGAGGACCGTGCGTTGCAAAGGTGGTTCTCAGCCCTGACTGCAGGTCAGTCACCTGAGTCTCCTCTCAGTGATCACTCAGTCTACGTGTAAACACTTCCAGTGACAGGAAGCTCTCAGCCTCCCACGGAGGCTCATGCCAACTTTGGAAATGCTCCTGCACTTAAATGGTTGGTGGATTTGTTTATAAACCTACCTTCTTGCAACTTTCACCCATCCATGCTGGTTCTACTCCTGTGGTGAATAATGCCTCTCACACATGTCAGCATATTGGGCTTCCTGCATTATCTCTTCACCCATAGATCCTTAAAACCAAAAGACTTTTGACCTTGCTTTAGAAAGGAAGTAAATCCTAAGGAGCTTTGATGTCAAAACACCCCTTAGTCAGGAAAGCTGAAAAATGTCAGATTTAAGTTTTAATGCACGTTTGAAAGGTTAGGAGTTAATACATACCAGGAGGCACAGAAACAAAACATGTTTTGCCCCAGTAATCCCATGCAAAAGTGATAATCCAAAAGGAGAGAAAAAGATACAATGCATAAAGATATTGATATTTATGAACGTGAAAAATTGGAAGCAATCTGAATTCTAAAAAAGTGTGGAATATTTAAATACTGCATTCCAGAAATACCTTGATACTGAACCTCTGTCGTCAGAGCTGTGTTTGTGTATCAGTTTAGCTTTGACTGTGTGACTTTGGAAAAGTTGCTTAACTCCTCAGTTTCTTCATTTGTGCAACAAAAATAACAATTCCTACTTAGCAAGGTTGTGAATTTTAGATGTTATGCATTTAAAACACCTGGCACACAGTATGCTTAGTATATGATAAATAATATTTAAGATTATTTTATTATGGTACATCCACCCAGTAGAAAACCTTGAAAATAGCTATTATTATAAAGTCTGTTTAGCAACTTAGGAAAATATTTTAATTAAATGTTAGGTAAAAATGGATTCAACCACACATATACATTTAAAATAAGTTTATTAAAAGAACACAGGGAAAATAAAAATGATCAACCATGTGTGATGGAGTAGGATTATAATCTTTAAAAGTAGAAAAATACATTCCTTTTAGAGGAAATAAGTCAGTATTTCTCAATTAAAAAAAAATGTATGATAGAAATGTAAGTTTTAAATGTCCTAAAGAATTAGTCATTTTATGTTTGTTTAAACATAAAAATATATTTAAAGAAAAGACCATAAGTCACATCTTGTGAAAGAGCTTGCTGTCACCATTTTGAAACTCAGAAATACTCAGGTTGCCTTTGTAACCAAACGATAGTAGCACACTACCACCCCCTGGTGGCAGCATGCCCAAGGTGTAGGATCAATACCTGGGAAGTAAAATATCGCTAATGTATATATGCAAATTCTAAAAGCAAAGGCATAGCTATTTAAAGATCTAAAAAACTCAATTTGTGGTCTAGACAACTAACCTACATTAAATTCAATGTGACACATTTATTACAAAATTCATCTACATTATTGCAAATAAAATGTCATTAAAATAACATAATCCCATTAAAAGTGGGCAAAGGACATGAATAGACATTTTTCAAAAGAAGACAAATGGCTAAGAAGCAAATGAAAAAATGTTCATCACTAATCAAAGAAATGCAAACTAAAACCACAATGATATATCATTTTAAACCAGTCAGAATGGCTATGATTAAAAAGAAAAAAAATAAGATGTTGACGGAGTGCTGAGTAAAGGGAATACTTATATATTGTTGCTAGGAATGTGATTGCTACAAGCTGTATGGAAAACAGTATGGATATTTCTCAAAGAACTAAAAATAGTACTGCTAGTCCATCGGGCAATCCTTCTACTGGCTATATACCCAAGAAAAAGAAATCATATCCAAAAGATACCTGTGCTCAGATGTTTATTGCAACTCTATTCACAATAGCAAAGATATGGAATCAACCTAAGTGTCTGTCAAGAGACTGGATAAAGAAAATGTGACATATATATACAATGGAATACTATTCAGTCATTAAAAAAATGAAATTATTTCTTTCGCAGTAACATGGATGGAACCAAGGCCATTAAGTGAAACAAAACTCACAAACAGAAAGCCAAATACCACACATTCTCATAAGTGGGAGCTAAGTAATGTGTACACGTGGACATAGAGTGTGGAGTAGTAGATACTGGAGTCTTAGAAGGATGGGAGGACAGAAGGAGGGTGAAGGATGAGAAATTACTTAATGGGTATACATATATATAATTTAAGTGATGATTGTACCAAAAGCCCTGACTTCACCATACTGCAATATATCCATGTAACAAAACTGCACTTGTATCCCTTAAATGCATACAAATGAGAAAACCTGGTGTGCATGTGCTTTTAGCTCATTTTCCTAGATCTATGGGCTAGTGGGATCTGCTTATTTGATATAACCAGTGGACATAATTGTCTGTGTATTCTATTATTTCATATGATTTTTCAAGTGTGATCAATAGAAACTTCAAAATCTTTCTATATTGGAAAACCATATGACTTCTTTGGCACTTAATAGTTAGCCATTAAATGCAGAAAGCAAAAAAAATGAAAAATATTTCTCTTAGACTTCTTCAGGAAATCTAGTTGATAAAACAGTTCAAAATACGGTTATTGGAAGAAATATGCAATTATATCAAACTCATTTTGTTTAGAACATTCAAGCTATTTGAAGCAGTTTCCAAAATGTCATTCTAGCATCATGTCATCTTATTAGTTAAAATAAAAATACAAACTTTTTTGTATTTTCTCATGAATAAGTGAACAAAACCATACGTTCCCATTCACTGTACTTTCTAATGTTTTTATTTCTTTTGTTTGTTAATCTCAATTTACAATGATGACTGGCTTTTAGAAAAACTGACATTTCTTTCTAGAGATGCCAAGTATATCCAATGGATTGATGGGATTATTGAGTTTGACTATGTCCTTAACTGATCTTCTGATTTCTGCATCTGTGCACTTTTGATAGAGGGATGTTGAAGTCTCCAACTATGAGAGTGGATCCATCTACTTCTCCTTGCACTTCTATCAGTTTTGCCTCATGTATTTTGATGTTCTGTTGTTAGGTGTATATACATTAAGAATTCATTGGCCGGACGCGGTGGGTCTCACCTGTAATCCCAGCACTTTGAAAGGCCAAGGCAGGCAGATCACGAGGTCAACAGATCAAGACCATCCTGGCCAACATGGTAAAACCCCGTCTCGACTAAAAATACAAAAATTAGCTGGGTGTGGTGGTGCACACCGGTAGTCCCAACTACTCGGGAGGCTGAGGCAGGAGATTCGCTTGAACCCAGGAGGCAGAGGTTGCAGTCAGTTGAGATTGTACCACTGCACTCCAGCCTGGCAACAGAGCAAGACTCTGCTTAAAACAAAAAACAAAAAAAAAACAAAAAAACAGTAAGTCTTCTTGAAGAATTGACTCTTTTATCATTATATAAAGCCTCTCTTTGTCTCTGATAACTTTTCTCGTTCTGAAGTCTGTTCTGTCTGAAATTTAGTGACTCATCTTTTTTTAATGGTAGTATGGCATATCTTTATCCATTTACTTTTAATATATGTGGGTCTTTATATTTAAACTGGATTATTGGCAGACACAGCATATAATTTGGGTCTTGTTTTTTTTTTCTTTTTGGATCCATTGTGACAATCTTTTAACTGACATTTAACATGATTACTGTTGTAGTTGGGTTAGTATCTTCTGACATATTTTTACTGTTCTCTATTTGTTGTGCTTGTTCTTCATTCCTGTTTTTGTTTCCTCTTTTATGCCTTTTGTGGTTTTAACTAAGCATTTAATGTAATTCAATTTTCTGTCCTTTCTTAGTATATCAGTTGTACATCTTTTTTTTACTTTAAGTGGTTGCCATGGAGTTTGCAATATACATTTACTAATCTAAGACCATTTTCAAATAACACTATACCACTTCAAGTACTTTTTAACAAAATAGTCCAATTCTTCCTTCCTATCCCTTGTGTCGTTGCTGTTATTTCACTTACACATGGGCATACATAAATATATATGCATATGTAATTGAATACATTGCTGCTGTTATAAATTTGAACAGTGTTATCTGTTATCTCAAGAATAAGACAAAAGCTTTTCTTTTCCCCTCACTGATTCCATCTCTAATGCGCTTCATTTGTGTAGAACTGAGTTTCTGACCTACGTAATTTTCCTTCCCTCTAAAGAGCTTCCTTTAATATATATTGCAAAGCAGTCTATTGACAAACAAATGTCCTCAATTTTTATCTGAGAAAGTCTTTATTTCTCCTTTACTTTGGAGAATAATTTCACAAGGTACAGAGCTTTAGGTTGGTAGTTTTTTCTCTCAATACTTTAAATATTTCACTCTACTCTCTTCTTGCATGTATGGTTTCTGAGGAGAAATTGGATGTAATTCTTTGTTCCTCCATAGGTAAGTGTGTTTTTCCTCTAACTTCTCTCAGGAATTTTCATTATCGTTGACTTTCTGTAATTTACATATGATGTGCCTAGATGTTCTTTGAGCTTCCTGGATCTGTAGTTTATTTGCCTGCATTAATTTGAAGGAATTTCTTGTGTTCCTTTCTTTCTTCTCCTGGTATTCTTGTTATGAGTATGTATGCCTTTTGTAGTTGTCTCAGAGTTCTTGAATATTCTGGTTTTTTCCTAGTCTTTTTTTTTTTTTTTTTTGCTTTTTAGTTTGGGTAGTGTCTAGTAAGATATCTTCAAGCTAAGAGATTCTTTCCTCAGCCAAGTTCATTCTGTTAGTAAGCCTGTTACAGGCATTCTTCATTTCTGATACAGTGCTTCTGATCTGTAGTAGTTCTTTTCTTTCTTTCTTTTTTCCTTTTTTTTTTTTTTTTTTTTGTTGTTTGTTTTTGCGACAGAGTCTCACTCCATCGCCCAGGCTGGATTTCAGTGGCACAATCTTGGCTCACTGCAACCTCTGCCTCCCGGGTTCAAGAGATTCTCCTGCATCAGCCTCCTGAGTAGCTGGGATTAGAGGTGGCCGCCAACATGCCCAGATAATTTTTGTAATTTTTTGTAGATGGGATTATTTCACCATATTGGCCAGGCTGGTCTTGAACTCCTGACCTCAAGTTATCTGCCCGCCTCGGCCTCCCAAAGTGCTGGGATTACAGGCATGAACCACCAGTCCTGGCTGAGTATTTCTTTGTTATTTCTTAGAATTTCCATCTCTCTACTTACACTGCCCATTTTGTGATTAAGTTTATCTGTTAGCNTTTTTTGCTTTTAGTTTGGGTAGTGTCTAGTAAGATATCTTCAAGCTAAGAGATTCTTTCCTCAGCCAAGTTCATTCTGTTAGTAAGCCTGTTACAGGCATTCTTCATTTCTGATACAGTGCTTCTGATCTGTAGTAGTTCTTTTCTTTCTTTCTTTTTTCCTTTTTTTTTTTTTTTTTTTTTTTTTTTTTTTTTTTTTCTTTTTTTTTTTTTTTTTTTTTTTTTGTTGTTTGTTTTTGCGACAGAGTCTCACTCCATCGCCCAGGCTGGATTTCAGTGGCACAATCTTGGCTCACTGCAACCTCTGCCTCCCGGGTTCAAGAGATTCTCCTGCATCAGCCTCCTGAGTAGCTGGGATTAGAGGTGGCCGCCAACATGCCCAGATAATTTTGTAATTTTTTGTAGATGGGATTATTTCACCATATTGGCCAGGCTGGTCTTGAACTCCTGACCTCAAGTTATCTGCCCGCCTCGGCCTCCCAAAGTGCTGGGATTACAGGCATGAACCACCAGTCCTGGCTGAGTATTTCTTTGTTATTTCTTAGAATTTCCATCTCTCTACTTACACTGCCCATTTTGTGATTAAGTTTATCTGTTAGCGTTCTTAGCATATGAGTCATAGTTGTTTTAAATTCCTGGTAATTCACACATCCTTGCCATATCTGGTTCTGATGCTTGCTCTGTCTCTTCAGACTGTGTTTTTTGCCTTTTAGTGTGCCTTGCAGTTTTTTTCTTGATAGCCAAACATGATGTACTGGATAAAAGGAACTGCTTTAAAGAGGACTGCAGGAACATGGTGGTAAGGTGTGGAGGGAGGGGACATTCTATGGTGCTATGATTAGGTCTCAGTCTTCTAGTGAGTCTGTGACTCTGAACTGTGAACTTCATCAATACTTCCCACCACCCTCCAAACCCCCTTAGGAAAGACAGGATGGCTAGAGTGGGCTGGAATCAGGTATTTCCCTTTCTCCATGTGGAAGGCTACAGCCAGCTGGAGTTGGGTATTTCACTTCCCTAGGTCAGTTAGACTCTGGTCAAACTCCAGCAGGTTAACTATAGTTGCTCAGGGCAGGCCTGTTAAAAAGAGCAGAATACTCTGGCATGTCAAAGTACTTCTGTTTCCCTCCCCTGCTGGAACACAAGGAGATTTTTCTGATACTCACTGAGAAAACCTGGTTAAGCTCCTGGAGGTAAAACTCATAAAACTGTGTCCCACTGGGGATTTTTACTCTCAGACATGTCCACGCCAAACCTCCAGCAATTCATCAATTACAGTTTAGATTTTTCTACCCAGCACTTGTTCCTGCCCAAGTTTCTGCTTGTGGGTGTCTACTCCAATAAGTTGTGATTCTCTGTATTCACTTTCTGTGTCTCTAATTTTGGGGAGAGTAGTTTGCCCTGTGTGTGACCTCAATTCTCTTATGGATATGAGAAGAGTTGTTGATTTTTCAGTTTGTTCAGTTTTTTACCTGTTAAGATAGAGTGGAGCCTTTAAGTTCCTTACATACAGGAATGGAAACCAAAATGTTTTGCTTTTCCTTTACTAGTCTCTCATTTTCTGGATTTCTAAATTTTGAAATCCCAGAAATCAGTCCTTAGTTCTCTTCCTGTTTCTATCTACAATTTATCCCGAAGTGATCCATCCCATCCAGTCCTATGATCTTAAACATCTCATGGGCTGTGATTCCAGGTAAGATGGAGTAAGCCCACTTCATCCTGTCTCTCCCACTAAACACAACTATAAAATCGAGTGGAATGTATGAGCATCCATTTGAGGACTCTGAAAAGTAAATCATGACAGGCAGGTTGGGGAAGAAGGTCAGGATTAAAAGTAGCATTGAGCTGTGGTTAATTTATTATTTTTTCCCCTCTGGTGCTAACCCCTAAAACAGGTTAGGTTTTCCCCTAACCTGAATGCTAACCTACATGAAATCCAGAGACAATCACTGGCCTGGAGAGAGAGAGAGCTCCAGGAAAAGCCCTTTAATTCTGGCTCAAGGAACAAGCAAGGAACTCATGATGCTCAGAGAGAGTCCAGACCCCTGTTTTGCTTTTAATTCCTCTCCACTCTCTCATACCTCAGCTTTCAAGCAACACTGAGGCAGCAGTGGCAGAGTCATATATGATGGGAGCCCACAGGAGCCAAAATACTGGGGAAAGGGAACCTTTGGAACTGTGATTCTCAAGAGAATTAAAAAGTCCTTTTGCTGGCTTGCTCTCATGCTCTTTCTCTCACACAGATGTCAGTAAATTTGAAGATAGATAAAAATTGTCCGATGTGAACAGAGGAAAAAAAAATTGAGTAAAAATGAACAGATCCATGGCCGGGTGCGGTGGCTCATGCCTGTAATCCCAGCACTTTGGGAGGCCGAGGCAGGCAGATCACCTGAGGTCAGGAGTTCAAAACGAGGCTAGCTAACATGGAGAAACCCCGTCTTTACTAAAAATACAAATATTAGCCGGGCATGGTGGCATGCGCCTATAGTCCCAGCTACCCGGGAGGCTGAGGCAGGAGAATTGCTGGAACCCACCAGGGTGGAGGTTGCAGCGAGCCAAGATCACGCCACTGCACTGCACTCCAGCTGGACGACAGAGTGAGACTCCATCTCAAACAAACAAAAATAACAACAACAGATCTATAGGCATCCATGAGACAACAGCAAAACATCTAATTCATGTCACTGGAGTTGCAGAAAGAGAAGGTATATGATTATGAAAAGAATTTGAAGTAGTAATGGCTGAAAAATCCCCAAGTTTGGTGAAAGAAAAGCCCATAGATTCAAAAAGCTCAATGAGCCCCAAACAGGGTAAACTCAAAGAAATACGTTCCAAATGCATCACAGTAAAACTTGAAACTTAAAAATGAAGACAAAATCTTGAAAGAAGCAAGAAACAGGTTTCAAGAATGATGCTCATATTTATAATTTTGAAAATTAAGTGAGTTGAAATGCCATTACCAAAAGAAGGAATAGAAAAACGGTAGGTTTCAGGTGGGAAGATAATGAGTTTTAATTTGAGGGGCCTTTGATATACACAACTGGAATTGCCCAGTAAGAAACTGAACATAAAAATTTGGAGCTCCAGGGAAATTCTGAACTGGAAATAAGGATGTTTAACTCATCACTGTAACTGGCACTGTGGAAACGGTATACAGAATAAGAAAAGGAGAAGTTAGTCTTCAACTAGGCTATGCAGTAAGAACAAATCTTAAAATCTCAACGGAAGAATTGAATGAAATTTTGTTTCTGGCTCATAGCACAGTCCAGTGCAAGTCATGCAGCCACCTCTATCCTAAGCTTTGCCAGCTGGAGCATGTGCCTTCCAAGTTCAACATGGCTGGGGAAGACATTTGTCACTTCCACTCACCTTCCTTGGGCAAATTAGTCCAATGGTCCCAATTCAAATGCAAGGGAGATTGTGAAATATAGTCACCCTGTGTGTCCAGGAAGGGAAAATGGTGCAGCAAACACATGGCAATGGGTCAGGATAGAAGTGACAGGATGGAAGTGTAGACAAGGTGTGCCCACCTGGACTGCTTATGAGTTCATGTCACAGTTTTAATAGCTTGTAGTGGAAACAAAAGTAAAAATAGTTGTCCTCAAATACCCATATCTAATAACCACTTAGACTTGGCTCCTGGTCTAAATCTGCCCTTTACCTGAAATATTCATTCAGTGTTTTGTGTATCCATGTCCTTATCACATCTGGATCTCTGAAGTTTCCTCTGGCTCTAGCATTTGTTATACCTCAGGAATGCAATTGTCACACAAAACTGAAACTGAGTCCACACCTTTGAACAATGTGGACTCTTCCCTTCTGTGATTTCTGTGAGGGTTTTCTGCAATCTGGATGTAGAAGAATGTGGTGCAACAGGTCATTCTGAGTGACGATCTATTTGCATATGCATGCCCATATCTCATTCAGCACATACATTATTTTAAATAATGAAGATGGGAACAAAACTAATTTCAGTTCCATTTATTCATATTAATTTTTACTGGATGGCAACTATATGCAAGCACTTGTTAAGATGATGATGCAGTGGTAAATTGGGAGCTAGGTTTTCTAGTGGGGAAATGTGTAACACAATGTCAGGTCATGATGAATACTATATAGAAAAGTAAAGCAAAACGAGGAAAGAGTTTGAGGACTGTTGGCACTGTTTTAGATGGCCAGGCACCTCTCTGAGAAGGTGATATCGGTACAGGTCTGCATGAAGCAAGAAGTGAGCTATGCAAAGATCTGTGGCGAGAGCATACCCTCTGGAGGGATCAGATAGGGCAAAGGCCCTGAGGTAGAAACAAGCTTGGCAAGAAAGCCAGTGTGACTGGTGCCAGAGAGTGGCAGGCTGTGAGACTAGAGAGGCAGATGAGGCAGGGCCATGTAGGTGTGGGAAAGGAGTTCAAATTTTGGTCCAGGTGTGATGGGAATTTACCAAACAGGGAAGCGAGGTGATCTATTTACATGTTAAAAAATCACTGTGGTGTGGGTGGAGAATTGACTTTAATGGGCTAAGGTGGAGGCAGGCAAAGTAGGAGATCAATTGGGAGGCTGTAGTAGGAATCCAGGCAGGCACTAGCCCATTCCAAGTAACATAAAGAAGAAAAAGCCCAGAGCCTGCCGGGAAGGACCCTGTGTCCCAGGGGTAGGCCCATGGTCCCCAACATTTATAATGTGCTGAGGTAACCCCTCTAAGTGAGTGGGTGTTCACAAAGTTGTGGGAGTCCTGGGGAGGAGGAAGCACCCCAATGCACCTGTGATTCAGGAAAACCATCATAAAGAATGGACAGCAGGTTGCCTGGCAGACAAGCATGGGGATGGCATTCTGGGATGAGAAGATAGAAAGTTGTTATTACAGAAAGAACTTATTTCTTTGTACTTTTTCAAACTTGATTTTTTTTTTCAGCTTAAAGGAAGAAAAAATCATCATAGTAAAAGAATTTGAGAAGATACCAAAGCCAGGAGTAAGTCTTAGATGATACAGAGTTTCTTAAATACAGCTGGATTCAATCATCCCTTTTTATAAATATTAATGTTTATCACAACAACCATAGCCTGAAACATTTTAAAGATTCTAAAGTCTTAACTGTGAATGATGCTGAAAAGACTAGCTACATAACTTCTGGAGTAAATATAAGTAATGCCTATTATAGACCTTAGCAACTTGGCATCTAGTTTAGGCTGTATTTAGTTGGACAATGTCTGCTTTGTTTCCAGAAGAAAAAAGGATTCTGTGGTTGACACTAAAAATATTATTTTGCTATAGCTATTACGGTCATAGCTCTCTGAACATCTCAAGTTATTACAATACATTTTTACAAAGAAAATGTATCACTTGTCTATTCCTGCCTAACAAACCATCCCAGAACTTAGTGGCTTAAAACAACAACCATTTCATATTTTTCACAGTTCTGAATTCTTCTGGTCTTAGCTGGCCAAATTGGGGCTGGGTAAACTAGGATAGCTCCATTCATATACCAGCCATTTGGCAGGCTACTTGGTCTAAGGTCACATGTCACTAGTTGGTCACATGATGATGGAAGGGTTTCCAGCCTCAAGAAGGAGCAAACTCCAATATGTAAGACCTTTTTGGGCCTCTGCTAAAATCATTTTTCATGATATCCCATTGGCCAATGCAAGTATTATAACATGACCAAGTCTAGAATCAAGTTGGCCCTACCTCTTAATGGGAAGAATGATCAAGACAATGCAAAGGGACATGCATACCCTGGAGATAGGAGGAATTTGTGGCCACTTTTTACAATCTATTATAGAAAGTAAATAGAATGATCACCATACTTTGCACTCCTTCCACTTTCTGATAATCCAAAAGTGTGTTGGTGGTGGTTTAATTCCAAGGCCAGCTCACAAAAAACCTGTTTAGCATAGAGTAAAATACTGTTAATTCTAAATAAGTATGCCAAACCATCATTTACAACACAGATTTTATGGGAAAAACATTTTGAAATTTCATTCAGATCCTAGCATCACCAATGATGCTCTCACCCAGCAGCAGTGGGAGGAGGGAGCTATACAGAAAGCCCAGGGCAGGCTAAATAGACCCAGCACTGAGTCATTAGTAACAGTAACTGTAGACCTTCTGAGTGTGAGAAGGCTTCTCTCCCATAAGTCAAACACTCCACAGGTAATCAGACATGAGACAAAGATCTTCGATGATTCTAGGGTAGATGGTATTTGGGGAGAATGTGCATGAGCTAGAGAAGTAATATCAATAAGAAAGTGGGCGGCCCGGCGCGGTGGCTCAAGCCTGTAATCCCAGCACTTTGCGAGGCCGAGACAGGCGGATCACGAGGTCAGCAGATCGAGACTATCCTGGCTAACACGGTGAAACCCCGTCTCTACTAAAAAATACAAAAAAACTAGCCGGGTGAGATGGCGGGCGCCTGTAGTCCCAGCTACTCGGGAGGCTGAGGCAGGAGAATGGCGTGAACCCGGGAGGCGGAGCTTGCAGTGAGCTGAGATCCGGCCACTGCACTCCAGCCTGGGCGGCAGAGCAAGACTCCGTCTCAAAAAAA
>NW_016803115.1:1927260-1935767 GCF_001698545.2 Rhinopithecus bieti
GAAAGTGGGGATTAAGGAGTGCAACGTGTTGGGTATCCAAATATGAACACCTTTATCTTTAGTTCCCACGTGACTCAGGTTAACCATAAGTCAGATATTCAAAGATTATTTGCATCTGATTTTGTCAGATCACAAAGCTACTAGAAAACAGACTGTACATTTTTTTTCACGCTTTTTATGAAATAAAACACGTAAAATGAAGCGTTTTAAAGTAGGAGGATAGAAAAGAGCACTAATAAAGAATTCAAATCTAACGTGTTTAATTATACATGCAGTATCATTATCATGCCTTTGTTAAAGATGTTGGCAATCATAAGTTGCATTTAGCTTTGTGAGAAATCATTTAACTTTGTGAGAAATCATTCATGAACCTCAAAACAAATATAATCAAAATGGTGAGTGAAATTAGTTTTAATTCAGTTTTTAGGTAGGTAAATGTTTGTTCAGACTGTATAACCTAATCATCTCATGACTTTTAAAGGAAATGGAGAAGAAGATGAAAATATTGAGAGAAAGCACTGAAGAATTACGTAAAGAAATAATGCAGAAGAAATTAGAAATTAAAAATTTACGAGAAGATTTGGCATCTAAACAAAAGCAGTTACTAAAGGAGCAGAAGGAACTAGAAGAATTGTTAGAACATCAGGTCGTCTTAAAGGTGTGCTACTTGCCGTTGACACTTAAACATTGTGCCTTGCATGGATATAAAAGTGTGTGGGTATCAAGAGTAACCAGCAGGCTGGATAAAGAGGGGTACTGTCTCACAAACTGAAATGTCTGTATTGCGATTGATCCTATCAAACTAAATCTAGGCTCTGGGAATTCACAAAAGACCTTAGGGTGTTTGGGAGTATCACTGTAATTTGGAGCATCACCCTGTGAAAAGGTATCTCCTGACCTCACCAAACATTTTTGGACATTAGAAACGAGTGTCACAAACAATTGTTTCCTTGAAGAACAACCATGGCCAGGTGCAGTGGCTCACACCTATAATCCTAGCACTTTGTGAGGCCAAGGCGGGTGGATCACCTGAGGTGAGGAGTTTCAGACCAGCCTGGCGAACATGGTGAAACCTCGTCTCTACTAAAAATACAAAAATTAGCTGGGTGTGTGATGGTGGATGCCTGTAATCCCAGCTATTCGGGAGGAGGCTGAGGCAGGAGAATTGCTTGAACCCGGGAGGTGGAGATTGCAGTGAGCTAAGATTGCACCACTGCACTCCAGCCTAGGTGATAGAGTGAGACTCTGTCTCAAAAACAACAACAACAGCAAAAACACACACACACACACACACACACAGAAAAAAAAACAATCAAATGTCCTAACCTCTCACATATATTTGTATTACCTTATCCTTGTCTGTTTGATTGCATTCCACTTCCTCTCACTATAAAAGGGATGAGAGGCCTGTATTTATGTTTTAGGAGATAATGAATTAAAATTCATTTTACTTTGAAAGATGTATAAATAACTCTCAAAACAGTTTAACCTAGAGCTGTTTTAAAAACAACATCTGAAACTCATTGGCCTAGGGGATAATGGTAATACACTTTGACCTATTTTTCTATAACAGTCTTAGAGCAGTCAGCCAAGATGTGCCCAGCTGCTGTCCAGAGCACAGGACCCTAGCAGAGATGGATTTAACAGGAACCCAGTGAAGCTTAAGTTCAGGCCCCTCACTTGCATGAACCTCTTCCGAGATGCTGTACCTAAGTTAGCATTTGTAATTTTTACTCTTTTTCTTAACGAGGGCCCTCCAGATGGTACAAGTTTCAGCCCCACAAAATGTGATCTGCCCCAGGACTGAGCAAGATCCCACAGAGAAATGTCTCGCCCACCACACTGCAGTGACGGATTCAACCTCCCTGCATGTGTGTTACCCCTGGCTCCAAAGTTCAATGACATCCTTGGGCAGGAAGGCGCTTGTCTATAACCCTTGCCGTGTACATAAGACTCTTGAGACTTCAACTGAACCTCCCGTGAATCCACAGAGCATAGTGGGAGGTGTGGTGTTAGACAAACTTAGCTTCTGAGCTTGGCCTTGCCACTTACTTACTAGCTGTGTGACTTCGGGAAACTTATTTAAGTTCTTGTAGCATGAGTCTTAGGCAGGGCTCCCCAGAAACAGAGCCTAAGACAACTGCTAATGGAAGGAGAGCTCTAAGGAGAATCCTATAGGAGATGGAGGGAAGCAGGATAGAGCTGGGGAAGAAGATGGGCCAGAATACAGCTGCTTCAGGAGAACTCTAGTCTCAGCCTGATCCCATGGAGAACTCACGAAGTCATAAGTTACATCATGGAGGCTGTTGCACCGAAAGGTGGGGGTGGGGGGTGTCTATTAGATCACTGCATCTGTTAGTCATTGGTTGCAGCTTGCTCCCCTCCTCCCTCCACCCCCTGGCTCCCATTCCTTCACAAGGCAGCTCTGCTCAGCCAGTGACAATCTGATGGAGAGGAAATTAAGCATGAACCATTAGCAGTCACCCCTGCAGCATCTGAGGGGTGGGTGGGCAGATGGGCCCTGGCTTAATGATGGTTCAGCTTATGATTTTTCTACTTTACAGTAGTGTGAAAGCAGTATGCATTTAGTAGAAACCACGCTTCAAGTAGCCATGCAACCATTCCATTTTTCACTTTCAGTATTGAATAAATTACATTTATTGTACAGTATTCAATAAGTTACGTGTATTTGCTTGTGTGGCACTCAACACTTTATTATATAATAAGCTTTGTGTTAGGTGGATTATAGACTAATAAAAGTGTCCTGAGAATGTAGGCTAGGCTAAGCTATGATTTCAGTAGGTTAGGTGTATTAAATACATTTTCGACTTAAGATAGTTTCAACTTACAATGGGTTTATTGGGATGTAACTGCATTGTATGTAGAGGACCATCTGTACCTCCATAAAGGGAATCTGGGCAGAAGACCAACAGTATTTGCTACACTCAGTTACCTCCTCTTCAAAATGATAACAAATACAGCTATCTTACAAGGTCATTGTGAGTATTAAATGGGATAATTAAAGCACACAGGGCAGATGGTAAGTATCTACATAGTGTAGTTCCTTTCTCCCTCATATTTAATTTTCTTGTCTTAATTGCTTCTGGTCGAAAAACCACATAATTTAACATGATTTCATTTCTTTGCTAGGATGAAGTGGCCCACCATCAAACCATTCCAGTACAAATTGGAAAAGAGATAGAAAAAATAACACGCAAAAAAGTGTATGATTCAATATTTTTACTTTGACTCCCTCCAAGTCCAAGTTATGTGTGCACACTGAAACGAGAGTACTAACCACTGACATGTTAAATTACTATGATAATTTTAGAATTGTCTGCTCTTGGCCGTGTCTAGGTTGTTTATATCAAGTTCTTTAAAAGAAAGTAATGCACCAAATTACTAGCATTCATAATATTTATGGCTTAATTATGGGTCAAGATTCTGTTGCCAATTTATAAATCATATTTTTATGGAGAAATTCAATTGACTTTAACAGGGCTGTACATGGGATAGATTATGTGAACTGGTTAGAATTTCATGGTCTAGAAGTATATCAGCCAGGCAGCAGCCCAAAGACCAAATAATAGTAACTCCCAACTTTGCCACCCATTCATGTCTGTAACACCCCTCAGATGTTCAGAGTAGATTTGGAGGCAGAGGTCATTGAGGAATTTCTCAGTGTTTAGAGGAACCAAAAAAGATAAAAGATTTTAAGTGAAGATACAAAAATTTTGGAAAAACAATATGATTACTCTGGTGACTAATCCTAAGAGGAAAGGGAAAATTAGGCAGGCACTAGTAACTGTTCTAAAAACTAAGCTCACCAACACCAAAGTTGAGAAACTCAGATCAATTCCAGGAGGCTGGTCAGGATGGGGGCTGAATCACAGGAGATGGTAGCAAATTGGGATCTGCAGAGAAAGTAGGGAGGCTGGGCAAATTCCTGCCTTCCGTGGCACTCAGTGGAGATACCCTCCAAGTCCCACCCATCTGTGGTG
This sequence comes from Rhinopithecus bieti, assembly GCF_001698545.2. Taxonomy (NCBI): domain Eukaryota; kingdom Metazoa; phylum Chordata; class Mammalia; order Primates; family Cercopithecidae; genus Rhinopithecus; species Rhinopithecus bieti. Next base: position 1,931,262 of record NW_016803115.1, read on the forward strand.
TTTACCCACTGCTGAGATCATTGAATTTATGATTATCTCTTCTGCTGCCTGGTTAGAAAGCAAGAATAGGTAAGGCCAGCATGGCCTCAAAATAAGGCAAATGTGTGTGTATGTGTGTGTATCCCCTACAGAGAAATGGAAAAGAAAAAAATTCTCTTGGAACAAGAAGTCAAAAACCTAAATGACTCCCTAAAGAAAGTTGAAAACAAGGTTAGTGCTATAGTGGAAGAGAAGGAAAATGTAATAAAGGAAGTTGAAGGCAAACGAGCCTTACTTGAAATCAAAGAACGAGAACATAACCAATTGGTCAAGCTATTGGAATTAGCCAGAGAGAATGAAGCAACTTCATTAACTGAAAGGTTAGTTATATTTATGTACGTTATGTTCTGTCATCTAAATTTTTCTTCAAATTATACTTGAGAATTTAAAACATAATCTTACTTTGGTGTTGAGTCATTAATATTTTTAAATAATTTTAAGTCAACTTTTACCATTAATATATTATCAGATAAAGCACTTTGAAGTATTTTTTGATACTTATACATTTTCTCAATTTTCTGTTACCAAATTTTCAGGACAAAACTGTGCCTTTGGAAAATTATATGACTGGAGTATGTTATGTTTAGTTCAGGGATTTTGCCAACAAATGAATGACATTTCTTAGGCCATCTTGACTTTTTTCTAATAGAAGTAATTTCATGGTGTAAGTCCCTAGGAGAGTTTTTATGTCCTGCTTTTTTTTTTTTTTTTTTAGTTTTTTTTTTTTTTTTTTTTTTTTTTGTTTATTACTTGTTTTTTTTTTTATATTTTTTTTCATTTTTTTTTTTTTTCTTTGAGAGGAGTCTGCCCAGACGGAATGCAGTGTGCGATCCTTCAGCTCACCTGAAAGCTCCACTCCCTGCGGTTCAAATGTGATTCTCTCTGCCTGCAGCCTCCCAAGTAGTTGGGACTGACAGGTGCGACACCACCATGCCTGGCTAATTTATTTATTTATTTATTTATTTTATTTTTTATTTTTTTATTTTTTAATAGAGACAGGGTTTCACCATGTTGGCCAGGTGGTCTCAATCTCTTGACCTCGTGATTTCCCGCTTTGGCCCCCCAAAGTGCCGGGATTACAGACGTGAGCCACCTCGCCCAGCCTATGTCCTGCTTTTAAGTAGAATTTCAAGGAAACTGGAGGCTTCTATCTGCTAATCTGTTATTTTTTGGGGGGTGAGGGTTGTAAGACTGCAGTTCTAAATGACACCAACTCACAAACCTAGTTGCCTTTGGCATTATTTACAATTTATGATTCCAATAGGAGAATAGTTGTGTATGTATATACTGAGCATGCTGTCTTTTATTAAACTTTTATTTTAAATTCAAGGTTACACATACAGGTTTGTTGTAGGTAAACTTGTGTCATGGGGGGTTGTTGTACAGATTATTTTGTCATCCAGGTATTAAGCCTAGTACCTACTAGCTATTTTTCCTGATTCTCTCCCTCCCTCCTCCCACCCTCCACCCTTCGAAAGGCTCCAGTGTGTGTTGTTCCTCTTTATGTGTCCATGTATCCTCATCATTTTGCTCCCACTTATAAGTGAGAACATGTAATATTTGGTTTTCTGTCCCTGCACTGGTTTGCTAAGGATAATGACCTCCAACTCCATCTACATTCCTGCAAAGGATATGATCTCATTCTTTTTTATGGCTGCATAATACTCTGTGACATATGTACCACATTTTCTTTAACTGGTCTACCATTGATGGACATTTAGGTTGGTTCTATGTCTTTGCTATTGTGAATAGCACTGTGATGAGCAAACGTGTGCATGTGTCTTTATGATAGAACAGTTTATATTCGTTTGAGTATATACCCAGTAATAGGATTGTTGGGTCGAATGGTAGTTCTGTTTTTAGGTCTTTGCCAGAAGAGATTGGGAGCCAATATTCAACATGCTGTCTTGATAAGTTTTGAAACACATTTAGGACAGCTGATAACAAATCACTTTCATCTTCTTTCTTTACCTGGAACAGAGGGATATTGGATCTGAATTTACGCAACAGTCTCATTGACAAGCAGAACTACCATGATGAACTTTCTCGTAAGCAAAGAGAGAAAGAACGGGATTTTCGCAATTTAAGAAAGATGGAACTGCTCTTGAAAGTGTCCTGGGATGCACTTACGCAAACTCAAGCAATGCATCAAAGGCTTCTATTAGAGGTGAGGGCTGTAAACTATCATCTGATTTTTAAGCTCGGTGCTAACTTTTGAAGTAAAATATTTTAGGAAGCTGTTTTGCTGCCAATAGAGAAAAGAAAATACAAGTAACAGAGAAAAGGTAATTTTCAAATGCATCAAGCCTATTATGAAATCTATAGTCCTATAATGTTTTGTAATCTCATTTTGCTAACCCAAGATTAGGGAAATGTCTTGTTTGGATCAGTTGTCCATCAGCCTGACCTGCGGAAGTGACTGGGTCATCCAGTTCTAGAAGAGCTAGAGGGTTCACTGCAGAGTGGGGCCAAGTGGATCATTATTTTCACCAGTTGAAAGAGTCAGATCCAGCATGGTGTCATGGCAGACTATAACAGTGAAGGACTAGGTCAGATTATGTGGATATAGATGATCAGCAGCCTGCACTTCCAACTAGCCAAGGGCAATCCAGAACTCAGTGCCAGGCTCCTGGCTATTTCTGTGCAGGGTCGGAGGTATTCCAGTCAGAAGATGCTCAAGACAACTGTTACCTGCCTCTGTGTTCCCAAGTGAGGGGTCCTGTTGCCCCTGGTTCTCTCCTGTCTCAGAGGGCACTCCCTGTGGTAAATGACCAAGCACCACTGAAAGGGCAGAGGATGCTTGAGAGGGCTGCAGCCTTGTGCTAGAGCCTTCCTTGAGTGAAAAAGGGGTCAGCCTCTGAGATGAAGCAGCTAGGTATATAGAAACCTTTCTGATTCTCTTCAGGACTGTCATGCTCCAGAAACTTATGGACGGTCACGACCTCAGAAATGTGAACAGGAGTTTCCAGCTGTGGTAGACACCTCTGATCCTAACCTATGCCTAGTTCTCCTCTCCTCCTGGGCACATAGAAAGTTTATACTTCCTTGCACCCTTTGTGGTTGAGCAGGGTCATATAACTCATTCTGGCCAGAGAACTGTAGACAAAAGTGACACATATCACTTCCAGCCTATTACATCTAGTTGCCAATGTGAGACCCTCTAGCTGTTTTTCCCTCTCCTGTGGTAATTGTGGAAGTGCATGGCGCCGTGGAGGTGCTGTAAAATGGGAGCAGCCGGGAATGCTGAGCCAACAGTGGTCTGAGTCCTCTTGATTGCGCACAGGCTTTGTAGGAAACAGTTTTGGTAGTTCGAAGCCATGATATTTGGGGGTTATTTCTGTAGCATAACTTAGCCTGTCCTAACTGAAAGACCAACCTTAAGGAACATGTGTGAAAAAATTGGTTAGGGTTATAAGTGTTACAAACAGCTAGGACTTGGACTTGGTCTTGCTGTCAGATGGCACTTAAAATCTTCAAGAAGTTTTCTGGCCGGGGGCGGTGGCTGCTGCCTGTAATCTCAGCACTTTGGGAGGCTGACGTGGGTGGATCACTGAGGTCAGGAGTTCAAGACCCGCCTGGCCAACATGGTGAAACCCTGTCTCTACTAAAAATACAAAAATTGGCTGGGTGTGGTGGTGCACGCCCATGATCCTAGCTACTTGGGAGGCCGAGGCGGGAAAATCGCTTGAACCCGGGAGGCGGAGGTTGCAGTGAGCTGAGATTGCACCACTGCACTGCAGCCTGGATGACAGAGCCAGACTCCATCTCAAACAAAAAAAGGAAGTTTTCTGTATCAGTGAGGCAAAATGTACTTTTATAGTCTTTTGCAAAACAAGTAAAACATGTATGTTCTACTATATATGTGTTTTTATAAATATTATTTTATATAACTGTTATACATAGTATATTTATGATATAAATACTTCTTATTTAATCATTTTACTGCAGTTCCAACAGGTAGATTTATTTGTATCACTCTGAAATCTCTTTAACTGTAGTAGCGCCTTTTGCCTTAAAAGATTATTTTGGGGGGGCGGAGCAAGATGGCCGAATAGGAACAGCTCCAGTCTCCAACTCCCAGCGCGAGCGACACAGAACACCGGTGATTTCTGCATTTTCAACTGAGGTACTGGGGTCATCTCACTAGGGAGTGTTGGGCAATCGGTACTGGTCAGCTGCTGCAACCTGACCAGCGAGAGCTGAAGCAGGGCGAGGCATCGCCTCACCTGGAAGCGCAAGGGGGAAGGGAATCCGTTTTCCTAGCCAGGGGAACTGAGACACACAACACCTGGAAAATCGGGTAACTCCCACCCCAATACTGCGCTTTAAGCAAACAGGCACACCAGGAGAATATATCCCACACATGGCCGGGAGGGTCCCACGCCCACAGAGCCTCCCTCACTGCTAACACAGCAGTCTGCGGCGATCTATCCGCAAGGCAGCAGCGAGGCTGGGGGAGGGGCGCCC
>NW_016803115.1:1939762-1978084 GCF_001698545.2 Rhinopithecus bieti
TTGGACTCGGGAAGGGGAACATCACACACTGGGGCCTATCATGGGGAGGGGGGAGGAGGGAGGGATTGCATTGGGGAGTTATACATGATATAAATGATGAATTGATGGGTGCTGACGAGTTGATGGGAGCAGCACACCAACACGGCATAAGTATACATATGTAACAAACCTGCACGTTATGCACATGTACCCTAGAACTTAAAGTATAATAAAATATATATATATATATTAAAAAAAGATTATTTTGTCTGATCTTAGTATAATAATATCAGTTACACTATCTTTTGGCCTGTTAGAGTCTGCATGGTATTATTTACTTTCATTTTGTTTTTCCTTTTTGGAGACAGTCTTGCTTTGCTGCCCAGGCTGGAGTGCAGGCACCGTCTCAGCTCACTGCAACCTCCACCTCCCAGGTTTAAGCAATTCTCATACCTCAGCCTCCCAGGAAGCTGGGATTACAGGCATGTGCCACCATACCCGGCTAATTTTTGTATTTTTAGTAGAGACGGGCTTTCACTATGTTGGCCAGGCGGGTCTCAAAGTCCTGACCTCAAGTGATCTATCTGCCTTTCCCTCCCCAAAGTGCTGGGATTACAAGTGCGAGCCACCGTGCCCAGCCCTGTTTACTGTCACTCTTTCTGTGTCCTTATTTTGGTGTGTCTCATATACACAGCACATACTTTTCAAAATCTAGTCTGATAAATTCTGCCTTTTAATTCTTGTATTTAGTCTAAAAATTAATATTTAATGTAATTGTGGATATATTTGACCTTATTCTGTGATATTACTTTTGCTTTCTCTGTGTCCCATCTGCTTTATGTTCCATTTTCTCTCCCATATTTCCTTCCTTGGGATTAATCAACATTTCATATTGTTCTGCTATCTTTGTTTTAGATATGCATCTGTTAGTTTTACATTATGTTTCTATTCTTCGGGTGGTTACCCTGAAGATTACAACAGTCATCTTTGACTTACTAGAGTCCAGTATAAATTATTTGTATTTTTACTCCTTCCAAGACAGCACTAATACCTTTGATGATTTTAACTCTGGCTTACCTTTGCAATTCTCATGCCCTCAAACATATTTTTATTCCAACTTCCCAAGTTATTCTTGTTGGAAGCATTGGTTTACTACAAGCTACTCCATCTTAGCCCAAAGCATAGCATGTTAGGATGTTAAATTGGAACTTTGGGCAAACACAGACCCTGTGGCCACCCCACCTCAGTCATAGTAAGATTTATAGTAGACAGCAGGTATAATGTCCATTCAAAGTACTAATGGAAACTTCGATGTGATGAGTAGGAGACTCTTAAAACCAGCAAGTGTTGCTTGTACTAATAAAACAATTCCTGTTTATTGATCAAATAACTGTTCAGTAAGATTTCTTTAAACAATGGGATAAAATGTATAATTACCTTTAATAACAATTTTGGTAGTTATGGTAGTAAGTAAAGTTAATCCATTCAATATGTTTCTAATGCTGAGCCATCAAAGCATTCTTCTTCATATTGAAGAGTAAGGTAACCTAAATAGAAGAAATAATTTGTCTCATAAATTAATAGTTCTTAGCTCAAAAAGGGTTATACATTGGTAAAAATCACAAGATTGGTTCTAAAAGACTATACACACAAAACAGACTTAGGTTCACTTCTACCAGAAAATCTAGATTAAGTACCATAGAAGGGACATATAAACATAATACACAATGTAATCCTACTAGTTCCACTTCTAGTTAAAATAGAAAATGTTGTGACGGACTGTGGTCTCTGCTGACAGCCAGAAAAAAATCGATAAACTAAAATCATATATTTTAAGAGACATATGCAAATAGGAAGTAAATTCCACAAAGTCATCATCACTTCCTGGTGAGCAGAAACCGGTGGCCTTTTGCCTCCCTGAGACATTTGCCAAGTCTAGGCCTGGGCATGTGGAAGATTTGCCTGCTATCGGCAGAGAGACTTTGCTGGGATTAGGCAAAACCATCAGAGCTTTTAATGACTATGCGCATTGGCATGACAAACTGGAATTCCTTAAGCAAAAGCATCATACTCTCATGTAATCTCACACATTACAGTGTACCTCTGCATTTAAACACGGCTCTGATTGACTTCCACTTGGCATTGAAAATAAATAAAACCATGATTCCTGGGATTTTGCTCTGACACCATCATATTGTAGGGGTTAGAATATCGTGAGTCTGTAAAGTTATTCACTTTCTAAACATAAGATCATGTCCAAAATGGTGACAATGACAAAGTCATCTTACCAAGTGATTACGACACTTTCTATATACTATAATTTTTCTTTAATTGTAGTTTTCTAGCAATTCCATCTCCCTTTGCTCTGATTTAAAAGTGGTTCTGCATTTTTCTCTCTTCATGACTCATTTCAGTGTTCAAGGCAATGATAACAACATGCTGTATTGAGGAGAGCTTCACCTTTGAGTCAGGCAGAGTCAAGTTCAGATTCTAGATCCATTGAATTCCTTCCTATGTTGTTTCCAAACCTTTGAACTGGGATTATTGCAAAAAATGAGTGATTACAAATGGGAAAATGTGTGGTACAGAGAAGATACTCAGTAAATATTGCCATCCTTCCTTTATACATATGAACTCTTTGAAAGGCTAAAGTCAATGATAGTCACGATGAGACTGTGAATATGGCTATTTGATTCCTATGGAGAAGATGGCATCATCATCAGACCCTACTGATGAACCCTAGAAATGCCTCTCAGTACCCACTCTACATTACCTGAATGACTGCACCTGTACACCGGCTGTTTTCCTTAGGTCCAGCTCCTTTCATGTCCAATTTTTCTTCCATTTTGCTAACAAATTTATATTCTTAAGTGACACAAATGTGTCACTCATCTGCTCAAGACATTCAATGGATCCTTAATTCACATAATCACAGAATGAAGGAACCAAGAGGAATCTTAAAGATCATACTATAAAAGCAAATAGGTTTCATCTCAAATGCCAGCTCCTTCCATTTGGGGGTAGCTCCCTATAGTGATGATATTGCAAAGGATTCTTTTTTTTTTTTTTTTTAAACAGAGTCTCACTCTGTCGCCGAGGCTGAAGTACAGTGGCACCGTCTCAGTTCACTGCAACCTCTGTCTCCTGGGTTCAAGCAATTCTCCTGCCTCAGCCTCCCAACTAGCTAGGATTACATGCACTCACCACCACGCCTGGCTAGTTTTTATATTTTTAGTAGAGATGGGGTGTCACCATGTTGGCCAGGCTAGTCTCGAACTCCTGACCTCAGGTGATCCACCCGTCTTGGCCTCCCAAAGTGCTGGGATTACAGGCGTGGGCCACTGTGCCCAGCCCAATATTGCAAAGGATTCTGAGGCCCAGTGCTGACGTGTTAGATAGGAGCTCTGTAGTTGATTGGTGATGTCTGCCCCAGGCATAGAAAGAAAGATTGTCCATGTATTTCCCATTCCTAATCAAGTCATCTTCCTAATCAAGTGCAGTTTCTTCAGCCAATTCTTTTGGTATATCTTCATACCCCAAGTAACATGCTTATGATGCTGCTACTTGAGTTTTCAGTTATAGACTTGATCTTTGTACTTATCACTATAAAAGATGAGGATTCAGCCCTCTTTAGACCCCCGTTCACCACACATACATTTCTTGTTCCTCTGTATACACAGTATTCTCATATAATTTTGATTAGTTCAGAATTTGGTATTCACATTATTATGAATATATAAAGGCTATTCCTGCCTGAGCCATGTGATATTATATGATTACCCTTCCTTACAAAATTTTTTGTTCCCAGGAATTTATAAACATCCTGTTTTTACACTTTTATAGTTTTTGGTGTGCTTATTAGTTCAATCCCAAATTCTTCTCCAATTATATAAATCTCCTCTCAGTATGTTAAAACACATTTGATGGCCTATTCATTTACTCGTCTTGAAGAAGTCTGTGCTAAGCCAAAGACTAACAGGAATACACCAGTAGTTGAATGAGCTGAGTTTATTACACATTGCAGCAAGGGAGAACACACGCCATGGAGAATTGTAGGGAGTCTCAATAGAGGGTATTAGAAAGGACATACAGGATTTGTGTCATGTGACTTGAAGAATGGTTTAAAGAAATGGGACTTTGCCCTGAATTTGGATGTTCTCAGGAAATGAGAGTAATTCTGTGGTCAAGTATCTTCAATTTTACTTAGAAAAAGAAAAGATTAGATGGAGACTAAAGCTATGATTGTTAAACAAAGCTGTACATGGAGAATGTATGGTATTTTGTGGCTTGGATCATGTTCATGTTTTTGTCTGTGTTCAAATACACTTATGGAGTGGCCTTGTTTTTGTCCTGATCCATCATGATTACAGAGTGGCTTTGTTGGAGCTTATGTTCTCGGCAATTGTTTATGTTCAACAGGAGAATATCAAGGCCTATGTATGAGTTCCAGTTCTGTTCCTGGATATCAGGGGCTGCCTTTTTCTTTCTCAGCCTTCTGACTTGTTCCAAAGTAGTCCCATTTCTCTATGTGCTTGCTGCACTGCTCTCATAATAGGAGCCTTACGCCGTCATCTCGGTGATGCCCTTCACCTCTCTTTGGACTCTATTTCATGGGTCTCATCTATTTTATTCTCTTAGCTTACCCGCTTTTGGAGGAGGGGACATGCCTTCCAGTAGCTTCATGAGAAAAATGCTAGTGAAAAAGTAATTGTTTAAGACTTTGTGTGTTGGAAAGTGTATGTCAGAAGACCTTGCATGCTAAAAAATATTTTACCCTCACACTAGCCACAGACAATTAATACTTTAATTGGATATGGAATTTTAGGTTGCAAATTATTTTCCCTCAGGAAGAAGGCATTCATTAACTGTCTTCTTCATGTCATTCTAATTACTGATCCTTTATTTGAAACCATTTTTTTCCATGCTGGGAATTTGTAGGATCACTTATTTGCCTCCAGAATTTTTACATTTTACAATGATGTTCCCACTGTATCCATTGTGTGGGGCACTCAGTGGGTTCTCTTTCAATGGAAATGTATGTCCTTCCAAAGTTCTGATACTTTGTCTATAATTATTTAATTTTGTCCATTTGATTTTCTCTGTTCTGTCTTGGGTTCCTTTTACGCAGATGTTGGACCTTCTAAAACAGTCCTCTAATTTTCTTGTCTTTTTTCTTTTATTTTCCATTCTTTTTTGTCATTTGACTTGCTAAAAGAGAAATTTCCTCAGGTTTTCCTTTCAACCCTTCTATTCTTCCATTATGCTATCATATTGTATATTTCCCTGTGCTCTCTTTGCTCTCTGAATGTTTCTTTTTCATAGTGTCTTTAATCTCTTACCTCATTGAGGCTATTAATGATAGTTTCTTTTTTGTTATACTTGTCCTAAATAAGACTTTTCTTCATGTTTTTTTCTGTATTTTTCTTTTTTTGTTTGTTTTTGTCTCTTTGTTATTAGAAACTTTCCTCCAATATATGGTAATTCTTGGCTATCTGCTTATATTTAAGCATGGGATGCTATAAATCTATTTGGAAGCTGTCTGTGATGGTGAGGCTTGTCACTGTAGTTTGATCTGACTGGACACAAAATATGTAAGGCATGGCCTTTGACCGAAGAGGCGTTTGCAGTGGAATGCACACAAGTTGTTCAGATTTTAACAAATATTATAAAAGCTATTTATATTATGACACTACTAGCTATGAAGTCCACAAAATAGCACCCATAGAATATAAAACTAAGAGAAATTAAAATGTATTAAAATCCGTTTCCTTTGTTGATTTTAAGGAAAATCTGTTTTTGTTCTAGTACAGTTTCAGTGAGAGACGAACTTCCTCTTTGACCCTGTGATTTATAATTAGCCCAGCCACTGCCCACAGCTGACAGTACTTGAAAACAGGAGTGGGCCAGGCCCGGCACTCCCAGCCCAAGTGAACATTTTTTCAGACTTGCATGCAATCCAAAACTAAAAGAGATAAAAGGTGAACATGAAGAGCTCTGGCTATTCTTCAGAATGTATTTCCCCCCAGAGACAGCTGTTTGATTCTCCTATGGCATTTGACTTGTACATAGAGACTCTCCCAGAAACTCAAGGTAAAAGCCTCACGAAAGGTTGGAATGCTTTAGAAAAATATCAAAGTGTTAAACTGAGGTTCCCTGATATCAAATAATTGGGATATTTACAACAACAAATAATGTCTAATTTCTTAAGTTTGATGAAAGTTACCGATGATCATTCATGCATTGAGAATGCCTGGAAGAACAGATACCAAAACTATTAACAGCGACCCCTGGGGGAGTAGTACTTGAAGTAGCAGAGGTAGGAAGTCGCTTTTTTGTTTTGTTTTGTTTTTGTTTTTGTTTTTACTTTACATATTTCTGTTGTTTGGTAACAATAAATACATTTTTAAGTGTGAAATGCTACACTATAAAAACTAAAAGAATGAACATAAGCTTACAAAACGTGATATATGCAATTTGGGGCTCAAAAGAAATGGTAAATATGTCAAGTAACTCCAGACCATGTAATTAGAACTTTGACACTTGATAGTTATTTTCTTCCCACATTATTGGAGACTTCAGTCTAACTCTAGCCTATTTTCCAGATTACCTTAGGAAGGTTTCCTTTCAAAAGAAACACCTACTAGGTTAGGTTTGCAATTTGGCCTCAACAAGTAACAGAAACTCAACTGTAATGATTTTGCTAAATAGGGAGTTGTTTTACTCACTTAATAAAAAGAACACAGGTAGGCACAACAGGTTATTTCACATAATGAAAAGTCTAGAATCCTTTTAGCTCCCCTTTCAGTCAACCTCTGTGTGTACATTGTTTCTCCATAGTCAGAAAATGGCTATTCCACCTTTAAGCATAAACTCGCACAAGGAGGAGAAAGGGCAAAGAGCAAAAGACATGCATGATTGCTGGCTTGGCTGTTCCTTTTAACAGGAAAACAGCCACTTTCCCAGGACCCCTCCTCACAGGCTTCGACTTACATTTCATTGGCTTGTCTTAGCTCATATGGGCACGCCCAGCTGCAAAGACGTCTGAGTACTCCTGGATACATTGCAACTCTGAAAAAAATGTCATTCTGTTGCTGTCATGGTTAATACTAAATGTCAATTTGATTGGATTGAAAGATACAAAGTATTGATCCTGGGTGTGTCTATGAGGGTGTTGCCAAAGGAGACTGACCTAGCCTCCCAGCCTACCTCTTTGTCCTGTGCTGGACCCTTCCTGCCCTTGAACATCAGACTCCAAGTTTCTTCAGTTTTGGGACTCAGACTGGCTTTCCTTCCTCCTCAGCTTGCAGATGGCCTGTTGTGGGACCCTGTGATCCTGTGAGTTAATACTTAATAAACTCCACTCTCTCTCTCTCTCTCTCTCTCTCTCTCTCTCNAGCCACAGACAATTAATACTTTAATTGGATATGGAATTTTAGGTTGCAAATTATTTTCCCTCAGGAAGAAGGCATTCATTAACTGTCTTCTTCATGTCATTCTAATTACTGATCCTTTATTTGAAACCATTTTTTTCCATGCTGGGAATTTGTAGGATCACTTATTTGCCTCCAGAATTTTACATTTTACAATGATGTTCCCACTGTATCCATTGTGTGGGGCACTCAGTGGGTTCTCTTTCAATGGAAATGTATGTCCTTCCAAAGTTCTGATACTTTGTCTATAATTATTTAATTTTGTCCATTTGATTTTCTCTGTTCTGTCTTGGGTTCCTTTTACGCAGATGTTGGACCTTCTAAAACAGTCCTCTAATTTTCTTGTCTTTTTTCTTTTATTTTCCATTCTTTTTTGTCATTTGACTTGCTAAAAGAGAAATTTCCTCAGGTTTTCCTTTCAACCCTTCTATTCTTCCATTATGCTATCATATTGTATATTTCCCTGTGCTCTCTTTGCTCTCTGAATGTTTCTTTTCATAGTGTCTTTAATCTCTTACCTCATTGAGGCTATTAATGATAGTTTCTTTTTTGTTATACTTGTCCTAAATAAGACTTTTCTTCATGTTTTTTTCTGTATTTTCTTTTTTTGTTTGTTTTGTCTCTTTGTTATTAGAAACTTTCCTCCAATATATGGTAATTCTTGGCTATCTGCTTATATTTAAGCATGGGATGCTATAAATCTATTTGGAAGCTGTCTGTGATGGTGAGGCTTGTCACTGTAGTTTGATCTGACTGGACACAAAATATGTAAGGCATGGCCTTTGACCGAAGAGGCGTTTGCAGTGGAATGCACACAAGTTGTTCAGATTTTAACAAATATTATAAAAGCTATTTATATTATGACACTACTAGCTATGAAGTCCACAAAATAGCACCCATAGAATATAAAACTAAGAGAAATTAAAATGTATTAAAATCCGTTTCCTTTGTTGATTTTAAGGAAAATCTGTTTTGTTCTAGTACAGTTTCAGTGAGAGACGAACTTCCTCTTTGACCCTGTGATTTATAATTAGCCCAGCCACTGCCCACAGCTGACAGTACTTGAAAACAGGAGTGGGCCAGGCCCGGCACTCCCAGCCCAAGTGAACATTTTTTCAGACTTGCATGCAATCCAAAACTAAAAGAGATAAAAGGTGAACATGAAGAGCTCTGGCTATTCTTCAGAATGTATTTCCCCCCAGAGACAGCTGTTTGATTCTCCTATGGCATTTGACTTGTACATAGAGACTCTCCCAGAAACTCAAGGTAAAAGCCTCACGAAAGGTTGGAATGCTTTAGAAAATATCAAAGTGTTAAACTGAGGTTCCCTGATATCAAATAATTGGGATATTTACAACAACAAATAATGTCTAATTTCTTAAGTTTGATGAAAGTTACCGATGATCATTCATGCATTGAGAATGCCTGGAAGAACAGATACCAAAACTATTAACAGCGACCCCTGGGGAGTAGTACTTGAAGTAGCAGAGGTAGGAAGTCGCTTTTTTGTTTTGTTTTGTTTTGTTTTGTTTTACTTTACATATTTCTGTTGTTTGGTAACAATAAATACATTTTAAGTGTGAAATGCTACACTATAAAACTAAAAGAATGAACATAAGCTTACAAAACGTGATATATGCAATTTGGGGCTCAAAAGAAATGGTAAATATGTCAAGTAACTCCAGACCATGTAATTAGAACTTTGACACTTGATAGTTATTTTCTTCCCACATTATTGGAGACTTCAGTCTAACTCTAGCCTATTTTCCAGATTACCTTAGGAAGGTTTCCTTTCAAAAGAAACACCTACTAGGTTAGGTTTGCAATTTGGCCTCAACAAGTAACAGAAACTCAACTGTAATGATTTTGCTAAATAGGGAGTTGTTTTACTCACTTAATAAAAGAACACAGGTAGGCACAACAGGTTATTTCACATAATGAAAAGTCTAGAATCCTTTTAGCTCCCCTTTCAGTCAACCTCTGTGTGTACATTGTTTCTCCATAGTCAGAAAATGGCTATTCCACCTTTAAGCATAAACTCGCACAAGGAGGAGAAAGGGCAAAGAGCAAAAGACATGCATGATTGCTGGCTTGGCTGTTCCTTTTAACAGGAAAACAGCCACTTTCCCAGGACCCCTCCTCACAGGCTTCGACTTACATTTCATTGGCTTGTCTTAGCTCATATGGGCACGCCCAGCTGCAAAGACGTCTGAGTACTCCTGGATACATTGCAACTCTGAAAAAAATGTCATTCTGTTGCTGTCATGGTTAATACTAAATGTCAATTTGATTGGATTGAAAGATACAAAGTATTGATCCTGGGTGTGTCTATGAGGGTGTTGCCAAAGGAGACTGACCTAGCCTCCCAGCCTACCTCTTTGTCCTGTGCTGGACCCTTCCTGCCCTTGAACATCAGACTCCAAGTTTCTTCAGTTTTGGGACTCAGACTGGCTTTCCTTCCTCCTCAGCTTGCAGATGGCCTGTTGTGGGACCCTGTGATCCTGTGAGTTAATACTTAATAAACTCCACTCTCTCTCTCTCTCTCTCTCTCTCTCTCTCTCTCTCTCTCTCTCTCTCTCTACACACACACACACACACACACACACACACACACACACAGAGAGAGAGAGAGAGAGAGAGAGAGAGACAAAGTAGATAGATTGATAGATATAGATATATGTCAGGAGATATAAAGAACCCTGACTAACACAGTTGCTAAGATCAAGGTGGAGGATAGCAGGACGCTCTGCTACCAATGGCTTATCATGTCACCTCTTCCACAAGCCAAGCCTACCTAATTCCTGCCTGAAACTAGAGGGCTCGGCTTTATGGAGAATTGAAAATGGTATCAGAGAAGCAGTTGCGAGCTCAAAAATGAATACAATTTATTGCAGTATTGTTTGTGTTTCAAAATATTGGAAATAACCAAAGTGTCTGAGACCTCAAGCCGGAAAAATCTGTCAAGAGCCTTTAGTTGATGTAGTAGCTAGTGAGTGTGCTCTCATCATATTTTCTGTCAAAACCTTATAAGGGTTCCTGGCCCCTGTTATCATTCACGTTTAGATCTGCCTACAGCTGGGAGGTGAGCATGAGGACAGCCCACTCCAGGCACACCTGTAGCAGAGAATCAGACAGGGACCCAGGATGTTTGCTGGAGTTCCTCTATCCAGGAGGACTTAACTCGACTTTCCTAAAGGAGAAATCAACTCTTCCTTGATGAATACTCACCTCTTCCAGGAAGGCTTTCCCGATTATTCAGTTCTATACTGAGTTCTCCCTTTTCTGATCTGCTATAGCAATTTTATGTTTGTTAAGCCCACAAAATTCTGTATATTGTTAGACATGTTTCACAAGACCATGTCTCATTTTCCTAAGTCCAGTGTGTGTATCTCAAGAGCTAGTGCTCCAGGGTAGGAGACCCGATGGAAAAGCAGGACATGGACAACTGAGGGTACAGAAGGTGCTACTGAAGATACCCTGGTTCATGGATGATGGGGCATCCAAAGACACACTTTAGTGACTATAACGTAGCAGCATGATCCTCAGAAAGATCCTGTTAAGTAACCTTCAAATCACTAGACAGTGTGATATTCCTTTCTTGGGTCAAATTTTGGCCAGTATTCAACCTTAGGGCCTACAAGTGTGTGCTGTCACAGTAGGAACTGAAACACATCAGATTGGAGTCATGTGCCTTCAGTGTAAATAGCCAACTCTAAACTTGCTCTAAGTCCAGTAGGCTGTAAGCACCCCAAGATGACCCTCCCTGTAGCCTTGAATGGTACCCTTTCCCCACTAGCTGCCACGTGTCCTCCTCTCTACTCTTGTCTTCATCACAAAGCATCTGACAAGCTCATTCCTAATAGGGCAACAGAGACTTAAAGAGTGAGATTTGGCTTCTCCCCAAAGTACGTCAACACAGGAGAAAAGTGCAAGCCATTATAACAGAAAGGTAATGGTGAAATTTTAGGTATCAACCAAAAAGTTGAGACTTTTCTTTCGTGTAAGAAATTTCCAGCTACTAATCAAATGACTACATATAAGTAGCAAACTACCCCCACTATTATTAATAAATCACATATTTTTCTTTATCCTGTAAGATTTCATAAATGTACTCACATTTTATAGTAACTATAATTTGAATAGTCATACTATATTCATGTCTCCAAAGTGCTGGGTCATGAGGTAGGCAGATCATGGGTTCCAAGTCTACCTCCCTGGGTTTGCACCTGCACCACTGTGGCAAGTTACTTAAATGTGTTTGTGCCTCATTCTCCTCATCTGTACAATTGGAGAAAATATTCCCCACCTTGTGAGGGGTATTGTAAGGATGAAGTAAGATCATATATATAGGCGTTTAAAACCTTGCTGGACATTTAGTTTATGTTCAATAAATGTTAGCTATTAGATTTATTTCTAAATAATAAAACATTTGCAGCTGGCAAATTATCGATTTTTGGCTGGTCTTTATATTTTAATTTGAAATGGCTTATAAAGAATATTTGGCATAAAGGGAAGTTCCTGTAAGATTGAGACTCATGATTTGCCCAGCATTTTCAAAAAGTGTGTGATGAAGTTGACTACATGGCAGTAAAGATTTTTTTTTTTAGACAGAGTCTCGCACTGTCGCCCAGGCTGGAGTACAGTGGCACGATCTCGGCTCACTGCAACCTCCACCTCCCGGGCTCAAGCAATTCTCTGCCTCAGGCTCCCAAAGATTTATTTCTTACATAAATGCATGTTTTCAAATTTTGATTTCCAGATTGAAGCTATTCCTAAAGATGATTCTACATTATCTGAGAGAAGGCGAGAGCTTCACAAGGAAGTTGAAGTAGCTAAGAGGAATTTGGCCCAACAGGTTAATATCAACATTCATTTAAGCGTCTATCTAAGAAGGGTTCATACAAAGTTGTGTTTTTAGCAGCGCTTCACAAAACCTTATCAATAAGAGAGTCATCAAGGAGAGTATGATCCTGCTTAATGTGGGTATATTTCTTCAACTCAAAGTCCACTCCAATCCTACATTAAATTGGAGAAAAAAGAATATGTTTGAACCAGAAAAAAGTATTCAAAGGAATGAGATTTTTAAATTATGGGTTATTGATTACATTAAAAGTAAGTCACAGATGTTTTATTTCACCAATGTCGAATTTCAAATTTTCTTTTGTTTTATGTCTCTTCTTTTCTTAGTCACTTGAAAATACAGTCCGAATGAGAAAAGGTTCTATCATATTAACCCACTGATTTTCACATTATTTTACAAAATAAAGGGAAAAAATGAAGCTAAAACAGCATTACTCTATTTTTTATTTTTATTTTTTGTTGAGAGGGATCTTGCTATGTTGCCCAGGCTGGTCTTGAACTGCTGGCCTCAAGTCATCCTCCTGCCTCAACCTCCCAAGGGCTTGAATTACAGGCATGAGCCACCACACCTGGCCTGTTTGTTTTAATAAAATACATTTTGTATAGGAAATAGAAAGGTAGTCTGAGATACTAGCTTTATTGTATTCCTTCAATTAAGTTATAATATTATCTGTGCTTTTTTCAAAAGAAAATTATATCCGAAATGGAGTCTAAGTTAGTAGAACAACAACTTGCAGAAGAAAACAAGCTTTTAAAGGAGCAAGAAAACATGAAAGAGCTGGTATTCAACCTTGTCCGCATGACTCAAATCAAAATTGATGAAAAGGAACAAAAGTCCAAGGATTTCCTGAAAGCTCAGGTAACTGCATTTTTTTTTTAACCATTTATTGATAACTACAAAAGTTCAGGGTAGCCTCATTTGAATGCAGTGTGCATTAGAAAGTTGTACAATTGACCCTTGAACAACACGGATTTGAACTGCATGGGTCCATTTATACACAGATTTTTTTTTCAACCAAATGCAGATCAAAAGTAGAGTACTCACAGAATACAAAACCTGCATATATGGAAGGCCCACTTTTCTTATAGGTGAATTCCACAGGGTCAACTTTGGGACTTGAATATGCTTGGATTTTTGTATTCTCAAAGGGTCCTGGAACCAGTTCCCTATGTATACCAAGGGACCACTATAACTGTGCCTCTCCTTCAAGTACCAGTGACTATAAATCTTCCCTAGATGAGATTCCATCACGCGCTGAAAGATAGTCCCAGGATTCAATTAACAGTAGTCAACAATTTAGAGGGGAAAGGAGATCATTGACAATGAGCAGAGGATTTGAACAGATGGCAGTTTCAGTAAGAATAGAGTGGGTGCCTCCAGTGGACAGGGCTGGCAGCTGCATAGGCTGCAGATATCATTTAGTTTTCACTCCCATCTCAGACTCCACTGTGATTTGTCCAGGAACAACTCAAGAGTGGTAGCATTAGATAGCTGTCCCTCCCAACTTCATCAAGATGGCATCATTTAATCGAATGCCAGATACTCTTAGTTGCTGCATCACGCCGTGATTTTCCTGGGCCTCCAAAAAAGTGCCAGTGCAACATTCCCCCCTAAAATCAACAATAAAACAAATGGTAAAGCAGTCCTCCTGTCACGCCAGCTAAAATTCTACCATTAATCATTTATTCCATATAAGGATTATGTCCAGATCATGCCCAGAAGCTCCCTGTTAAAAATGAACAGGATATTACATATTACTAAAGTAGAAGAATTTATCAGGCCAGGTGTGGTGGCTCATGCCTGTAATCCCAGCACTTTGGGAGGCCAAGGCAGGTGGATCACTTGAGGTCAGGAGTTTGAGACCAGCCTGACCAACATGGTGAAACCCCATCTCTACTAAAATACAAAAATTATCCAGGCATGGTGGCAGGTGCCTGTAATCCCAGCTACTTGGGAGACTGAGGCAGGAGAATCATTTGAACCTAGGAGGTGGAGGTTGCAGTGAGCCGAAATCGCACCACTGCACTCCAGCCTGGGCGACAGAGCGAGACTCCCTCTCGAAAGAAAGAAAGAAAGAATTTATCACATGACCCAGATGTGGTCTGTTTCTAAGCACACCCTTTGTTCTCATTCTAAGTAAGTATTTACATGGAATGGCATTTCTTTTCACTCTGCAGCAAGAGCTCACTCACACCAAAGCATTAGTGAGCAATGAGGTATGAAGTACGTTTTTGCAAAGAAGACTTGAGGAGAAGATCTACATTGCACAGCCCACTGCAGGCACTTCACATCCCCCTTTCACTGTTTATTTTTCTACCTTAATATTTAAGAAACTAAAAGAAGTTCAGCATGGCTGGCACATGGGAAGATGGGGAGAAAGGATGTCAAATAGTGAGACCAGAGAGCAGGAGAAATCAGATGATGAAAGTCACTTAATCCACATTAAACAGTTGAGACTCCAGCATGAAGGCTGCAGCAACAGTGAAGTTCATGGGGTAGTTGGATTTCACCAGGTAAAGAAATGGTCAGGGAGGACAGGATGAAAGAAAGGCAGCTTGAGAGCACATGGTGGTTGAGGGGGTAAGATGCAGGAGTAGGACAAGGAGAGGAGAGAGGAGAGATGTGAGAAGGCCATCTTGGGCCAGGAGCGGTGGCTCATGCCTGTAATCCCAGCACATTGGGAAGCCAAGGCGGGTGGATCCCCTGAGGTCAGGAGTTCGAGACCAGCCTGGCCAACATGGTGAAACCCCATCTCTACTAAAAATACAAAAAATTATCCTGGCATGGTGGCGGGCCTATAATCCCAGCTACTCAGGAGGTGGAGGCATAAGAATCACTTGAACCCAGGAGGCGGAGGTTGCAGTGAGCCAAGATTGCACCACTGCACTCCAGCCTGGGTGACAGTGTGAGACTCCATCTCAAAAGCGAAAAATAAAAGGAAGGAAGGAAGGAAAAGAAGGAAGGAGGAAGCCATCTTCACCAAGTCAGGGTCTGGGATGGGACTGGTCCAGAATAACATTTTCAAGACAACTTGGTGTTGGCTGGGAAGATCCCACTCAAGTGAGTCTTTCCTAGTTAGAAACTTCCTCCCTTTTCTCTTTAGAAATTATAGAAACATTAGAGGTATACTTATTTGTTAAAATAAACACTGATCTGTTTTATGAATTAGATAATTTTCAATTAATCTCAAAAACTGATGTACATGTTATCTACGTGTGATTAATCTATGTAAAGCAAACCTCATTATTAAATGAGTTAATTCATATTAAACCACAAAAGACAATTCTTCTTGAGATATGGAAATTGATAAGGGACAAATATTTATCCCTTGGGTATTTGTAGCCTTAGGAATTAGTGTGTGAAACATTACCTGTACTCAGCTGCGATTTCCATAAGAAGGCAGTCAGTCTTACTATTTTATGTTCACATGGCATCCACATCCCTAAAGACCAAGGTGAAGAAAAAAAAACAATGTCGCTATCACTCCCAAGACAGAATAGATGACACTACATTTTCCCATCTGTTTTATTATTCATGTGTACAGTTATTTAAACATTTGTTTCTTCCTGACCCCTATTCTCATGGAGAACAACATTAGAAAAATGCTACACATCAATCTTGGCTCTACAGCTAGTTTCTTTCGAATCACTCATACCAAATGGGCTTTGCTCTCAGTCCTTGAGAGAAGGCGGACAAACTTATTTCCTCTGGTTTCTACCAGCAAGTCCTTCATTTTTGAATACGTTTCTTATCCCAGATGCAAGAACCAGTATCTTTAGATTTAAAGAACATAATTAATGTATTTAGCACTTGATATATTTTTTAGAATTTTAGAAATGTAACTGCTTTCTTTTAAAATATTTATGTGTAACACCTCCTTACAGCTGGTCTCAATATGATGCTTTATTGTGTAGGAAAACAACCCACATACAAAATAATGCAAAGCACTTTAAAATCATTTCTTCAGTCTCTGACAAAACACCGCAGAGGGTCCAGTTTATAATACTCACCAAAACTTACTAGGAATCCTCTTCCTTCATCTATCTTCCATAAACTCTGTGCTCACCCATTCCAGCTGTGCAGTTCAAAATCACTCTTCCTCTTTCTCAAAAGTCCTCCAAACTTTTCCTCAAACCCAACCCATGCAGGCTTTTTGATTTTTCCCTTCTCTTGTTTGTTGTCTTCCTTAGGTAACAGTTAACAGTTTGTCTTAGCCAATGTGAATCAGTTCAGCTAGCCAGGGAATTTTCAGACCTTCACCCTGATCTGTACAACCCAGCAAGCCAAGAAAGACTTTTTGAGAGACAGAGTCTTACTCTGTCACCCAGGCTGAAGCAGAGTGATGCAATCATGGCTCACTGCAGCCTCAAATTCTTGGGCTCAAGTGGTCTTCCCACCTCAGCCTCCTGAGTAGCTGGGACTACAGGTGCACACCACCATACCCAGTAATTTCTTTATTTTTGTAGAGATGAGGTCTCTATGTTGCCTAGACTGGAGAATTGTCTTTAATGGAAGGGAATGATATGGGATAAAGCTGGGAGTGTTCATATGTTGTTATTTATTTCACATTTTTTTTTTACATTTCAGCAAAAATATACCAACATTATTAAAGAAATCAAAGCAAAGGATCTTGAAATCAGGATACACAAGAAGAAAAAATGTGAAATTTATCGGAGGTAAAGTAATTATGTGGTGGTTTACCTATTCAGGTGAGGGAAAAAAACCTGATGTTTATTTCATACGTTTCAGTAAACGCTTTGTATTTACAGACTCAGAGAGTTTGCTAAACTGTATGACACCATTCGAAATGAAAGAAACAAATTTGTTAACTTACTCCACAAAGCTCATCAGAAAGTAAATGAAATAAAAGAAAGGCATAAAATGTCATTAAATGAACTTGAAATTCTGAGAAATAGTGCCGTTAGTCAAGAAAGGTAAGTGTTATAATAACTACTGGCCTTTCAAAGGCTTGTTTTCTGATTCATTTGAACTCTAAAAATCCTGGGGATAATAAGATAGAAAAGAGGCAGAGGCTGCAATGAGCCAAGATGGTGCCACTGCCCTCCAGCCTGGGTGACAGAATGAGACCCTGTCTCAAAAAAATAAAAAAATAAAAATAATAGTATTTTAGAAAGCCAGAAAAAGTGCTTGTTCAAACATCTTGTTTTATAGACGGTAATCTATCATGCTTCTACTGTTTGGGAGTCATTTTTTTAACGAATGAAAAACTGTAACATAGAACCGTGCTTACTGTGATGATTTTCACCTGCCCAATTAGAAAGGAAAGCACAAATCTAATAATTGGGATTGGGAAGTTAGAAAACAATCAACTCGTTTGTTAACCAACATCCCCTGGTTGTAGATTTAAAGCATCTAATGTGTTGTGGGAAGCAATACATTATAGCAGATTGGTGAAAGAGGTGGTGTCCAGACCCAAATACCACCCCTGCCACTTACTACCTGTGTGACCTTGGACAAGCTGCCTTGTCTCTCTGAGCTCACTTTCCTTATCCATACAAATAGTCCTTATTTCACATGACATTTTACTATGAAATGAGCTAATTCATATAAAAACACTCAGAAGAATGTCTGGCAAATGGTTGTTTTCTTCGTTTATTATTTACCATGTGCCAAGATCTGCTGGACTCTTTCACCTATGTTAGTAAACAGTACACGATCAGGGTATAATCTAATTTTCTGGTGGCCATTATTGCCCAGTTTCCTTCAACAACGATTATAAAGTGGCCTCATTTCAGGGGTCGGGGGTGGATGAAAAGAAAAATATAATTTCCTAATCAGGTTCTCATCCAACTTGAAAATGAAATATGTTTATAGAGGCCATGCATTCATTCAGCGTTTATTGTGGTCATAGGCTGAGTCAGGTACCACCTTATGTCCAATGGATATTATTGGATATAACCATCTCTGTCCTCAAGACAGCAGTCTCCTGAGAATGACAATAAATGAATGACTGCAGTCTCTTGCTTTGATAAAGCGGGGCAGCAGAATGCTGGGGCACAAAGTAAAGATTTTCTAATCTGGAGGAGAGAAAATCTGAGACCGGGAAGGATTATGAAAATTCCTGAAGAGTATTATAAGATGAATATCATTATTACTAGCATCGTCATTTCAAGGGCTACACTAAAGCAAGGTCTGCTTTGGCAGTGCTTGTGTTTCAGAAGCCTTCATTCCTTTTAAATAAAGAAAATTATAATCTTACCCATTGTCTTATTATTTTAAAAGAAAGCTACAAAATTCCATGCTGAAACACGCCAACAATGTTACCATCAGAGAGAGCATGCAAAACGATGTGCGCAAAATTGCATCAAAACTTCAGGAAATGAAAGAAAAGAAGGAAGCCCAGTTAAATAACATTGACAGACTTGCCAATATGATCACAATGATCGAAGAGGAGATGGTGCAGCTTCGCAAAAGATATGAAAAAGCTGTTCAGCATCGAAATGAAAGGTAAAAACCAGGTGTGAGAACAGAGCACCAGGGATCCAATTGAGGAATGTCACCTCTTTTTCTACCTAGACTTGACAGTGAATAGTGAGGGAAATGTGATATTCAGGTTTCATTAGCCTTTGGAGAGAAGGGACTGTGTGTTGCTTCCCTTGAAAATAAGAAATGCTGTCCTCATGCCGGGCACAGTGGAGTGATCCCAGCACTTTGGGAGGCTGAGGCGGGGGGATCACTTGAGCTCAGGAGTTCGAGACCAGCCTGGGCAACATGGTGAAACCCTATCCCTACTAAAAATACAAAAAATTAGCCAGGTGTGGTGGCGGGTGCCTGTAATCCCAGCTACTGGGAGGTTGTGGCACGAGAATCACTTGAACCTGGGAGGAAGAGGTTGCAGTGAGCCAAGTTCGCACCATTACACTCCAGCCCGGGCCACAGAGTGAGACTCTGTCTCCAAAAACAAACAAACAAACAAAAAAATAGAGAAAGAAATACCATCCTCATAAACAGGCAAAGAGGAGGGGTTTGGGGAAGTTGCTTGCTTGAAGATCAATATCCTTTCCTAGGTGGTCATTCAGGGCGCCTCTTATAACATCAGATTCTTTTGGCATAATTGACATAAATAAGTGTGGAACTTGTACCCATTTTTGTGGTAGGTTTGGTCTTATTATATTTAGTCAGCCATTCTCCTAGTTCATTTGCTCAGCAAGTTAGTGAGACCTTTAGGAGTAGCATTATTTCTTCCAGGCTGCAATTATATCATTAATCAATGTTTACTTCAGCAGTTCCCCCAAGTTACTTATGCTCTGAGAAATAGGAATGTGAAATTTGCAGAGCCCTGTGATAATGACATCTGATATCAGAATTTTTTAATCAAACTTTGATTGTGTGCTTTTCTGTATAAGGCATTAGAGTGCTAGACCTTGAGAGTACAAAAACGTGGTAAAACATTGCTCCTGGCTTCGGTTATCAAGAGAACTTGATCTTGAGCCTTTGAAAGGAAAACAGACAAAATGTAGAGCTGGGATTAGCCAAGTACAACCACGTGCATGCATGTTTTGAGGAAGGGGAGTCATAGATAGAAGCAATTAAAGGAGGAACTCTGAAATAACAGATATGCATAGTGTGTGGGAAGACCTTTAGGGTCTTTTGAAGAACAGCACATTTTCAAAGGGCTGGTAGGTTTTACTCCAGGGGAGAAAAAAAGTACTATTTGGCTCCTGGCACAAACCAAAGCTTTTGGACAAACAGTGTACACCCAGGTGCTACTCAGATCAGTGGGGCATGATCGGCCACGCAGACCAAAGCTGCTAGGGTTAGAACATTCTTACTTTGTTTCCTCCCCATATTCTTCGTTCAAGGAGGGGTCTTTCTCCTGGCATGATTACAAAGGATAGATTTTTGTCTGTTTATGGGGAAATTACAATCAGAAATATTCAACTTGAGAAGAAACTAATGGGCCTAGCAATTTAATGTAGAGCAGACTCACACCAGAACTACATTCCCTGGCCCCCTGCCTGTGTGCTTCTGGCCAGGCCTTGGTTGGCAAGTCTGACCCGAGAAAAGGATCTGCAGAAAATCAGACTATGGGATCACTTTGTTTGTGCATTGGGAATGACATTCTTTCCCACCCCGGGAAAACCTTTGGGACTTTCAGAGACAATGTGGCTAGCCAAGCACATGGTCGGCCTCAAAGTTCAGAGGCTCAGTAACCCTCCTATCCCTAGAGAGATCTAAAGTGTGGATGTAATTTAACTAGAAAGCCATTGGTGACTATCTGTCATCCTCTGGAAGTATATGCTGTGTTGATGTATATCTTGCATCTAAAGCCAGAGGGAATCACAATGACTAGTAAAACGGTGGTCTCAATGCCCACTTAGCCTCTGCCTCTGAATTTGACCACAGTGGCGTTCAGCTGATAGAGCGGGAAGAAGAAGTATGCATTTTTTATGAAAAAATAAATATCCAAGAGAAGATGAAACTAAACGGAGAAATTGAAATACATCTACTGGAAGAAAAGATCCGATTCCTGAAAATGAAGATTGCTGAGAAGCAAAGACAAATTTGTGTTACCCAGAAATTACTGCCAGCTAAGAGGTCCCTGGATGCCGACCTAGCTGTACTCCAAATTCAGGTGGGTGAGTGATCACAGGACACTTCCTCAGACCGTTTATTTTTTTCCACCTTTATTAGTTTGTAGATGAGTTCTTGCATGTAAACCAAGCCATACTATTTCTAGGACCTGTAAGAATCCATCTTGTTTAAAAATGCACTTGAATGCTGCTCTAGGGTGGAATCTGTGCTTCAGGCATCCAGACTACACATTGTCTTTTTTTTCTCATGAAGCATTTTCTGCCTTTCTTAGAATTTGAAGTCTCCCAGGACTTATCTCTAGCTCAGCTTCCTCATAGCTCAAACTTCAGTGATCTAGACTCTCACTACCTTCAGCATACTTATGTCGTTGCTGCTTGCTGGACAGATCTTGAGGATGAGCCAGCACTCTTTTGATACTCTGGCCCCCAGAGCAAGAGATTGTCTGGAGATTGTTGCTTATTAGTAGTTGGCAGTCACATATAACTTGACTCTTTATTAACCACTGTAGTTCTATGATAGCTTAGTAACTTGGCCTCTGACATGGCCTTTTTTAAAGTGGATAAATCCAAAAAACTAAAACATGAGAAAACAAAATAAAATATGAATACAAAGCCACTTTCTTCACATGTGTTACTAGGGGTTTATTCTTCATAGAAATTTTTAAAAATTAAACTGAAAACTGTGTAGCCTAAACTTGTTCCCATTAACTCAATGTAGCAGGAACAAATTCTAACCTATAACATTTTTTCTAAAATGTCAGGTTTGCATTTGGATTTTTTTTCCTGATAATAATGTTAAGATATATGGTGAATGAAATTTTGTAAAAGTATAAAAATTATAAAGAAGAAAATAAAATTGTACCCCAGATACAATTACTGTTAAAATTATCAGAAATCTGGGAGAGATCCTTTCATTTGTTTTCTAGGTGTACAAGTAAATGTTTTCATTAGCTCATGCCCTGGACAGTTTTGGGCCCCCCTCTTTTTTTTTTTTTTAATCATGTCAAGGGGATTCATAGGATTTCATGGGACTACATGATAGATCTGCTTTCATATTTTATGCCATTTGAATGTGCATATGCTGTATAGATAATAGCCTCTTTCAGTTTGCACAAATATGCCAATGTTCTGATTTCAAGTGTTTTTTTTTTTTTAATTGAGCCATGAGTTCTTCCATTCATTTCTTCAGTAAGTGTAGCCAGATTCAGATCAATTGGCCAGAAAGTCCCCTTAAACTCCCACAGGCCTCCCCAGGCTTCCTGGAGCTCTGACTTCTGCTTCCAACAAAGGTTTATTTGAGGGCTCGCCCATCAGCCTGCATACATAGTGCCCGTGCCACTTCTGTGCCATGTCCGCAAAGGCACAGGACTCACCCCTTCCTCAGGCTATACCTACACAAGACCATTCATGCAAGACCTCTGTGGACAGACTTTATTAAAGATGTGGGGCAATGGTATGTGGGGTTACATTACAGAAATGCAAAGCACTTCAATTAGATATCAGACATCCATGCTCTTTTTGGGGGTACTCTATCACTGGAGACACTTCCCTGAGTGCTAATACTCTGTACTGCACCCTTGCCTAGCTCAATTTCACTGGCTTGTCTTTTACCTCCCCTCTCCCTCCACAGCCTCATCATCCCAGATGGCCCCCAGGAACTCCATACTTGCCCCTACTTCATTTTACAGAAGAATTTGGCTCTCTCCGGCTTTTTCCCAAAATGAAGCTTCAGGTCTATCTTTTCCCATCCTATACTATCAAGATGCAGAGCAACATAAAAGAACTTTAAATTCAATAAAATCTGCAACAGAATGATTTCCTCTCTATTGTATAAGCTTATTCTTTGTGTTCACTGCAAATCAATACTTCCATTCAGTGGATAAAATTGTTCTTAGAAAAAAAAAATGTCATTTTGTTATATAAAACCAATTATCTAGTGTGAAATGTAAATTCACTTTTACCCAAGAAGGAAATATTATACATTTCATAACACTACACTCTCTACCTGAACTTTGATCATTTTGATTGCACATCAACTGAGACGTGCAGACTATGTGTTATCAGTTATCTGCTCTACCGGAGTGAATTCTGATTATCTGCTCAGCACCAATCATGTGTACCCTTGAAGGATGTGCTGTGAAATTTCTAGCTTCAGGCAAGCCGTTTCTGTGCCCTGTTCTGCAGTGCCAGATCCCGGTCATATCCTGTTATTTTTTACAGCCACAGTGTCTTTTTTTTTTTTTTTTTTTTTTAAAGTCTTCCCCCTTTTTTGCATCATTTTCAGAATTCTCTTAAGGGTTTGCATTTTTTTCAGTTGTCCAGAACAGTTTTTAATTGTCCAACAGTCTAATCCAAGGATTATCATGAGTCTGTTCTCCTGGTTCTGTAATGATAGCTCAATTTTAGGCACCGTGGAAGTCACATGAATTACTTTGGGACACGAGGACACTATTTTACATAGACAGCATAAACAGTTTTTCCTCAAATGCCAAAGGAAAACTAAAATCGAGACACCCCTTTATAAGCAAGCACTGTATTTTTGTTTCTTATTTAGTTTCCTAATTAAGAAAAGGGAACATTAAGTATTGTTAATAATAAATACAACAAATGCTTGATTACATATGTATGTATACTTCAATTCTGTATTAAGGACATTTAAGGAATGTAGATACCAGAAAAAGAACAATGTTAAATTATTTGTCACCATTTATAATTCTTTCTGTAGGGAGGAAGAGCATAAATTTTAAAAATGCTACCTGTATCCATCTTTTTTTGAGACAAAGTCTGGCTCTGTTGCCCAGGCTGGAGTGCAGTGGCGTGATCTCGGCTCACTGCAACCTCCACCTCCCGGGTTCACACCATTCTCCTGCTTCAGCCTCTCAAGTAGCCGGGACTACAGGCACCCGCCACCACGCCTGGCTAATTTTTTGTATTTTTAGTAGAAACAGGGTTTCACCGTGTTCGCCAGGATGGTCTCGATCTCCTGACCTTGTGATCCGCAGGCCTCGGCCTCCCAAAGTGCTGGGATTACAAGCGTGAGCCACCGCACCCAGCCTACCTATATCAGTCTTAGACTTGTTGTAAAATACCATAAATACGTTATCTCATATGATGGATCAAACCCGTGGGACTGAGCTTTTTCTTCCTATTTGACAAGTGAGGAAACTAAAGTTTAGAGAAGACAAATAATTTACCTGAGATTACACAGGTATTCAGTAGGAAAACTGAAAACTAATGCTTCTTGGTTGTCACCATGTTCTACATCTCTCTCCCTATAAAACAAAAACTAAGTGTGGCTACCCTTCCTATTTAGGAGTAGCCCATGTTTCTTCATTCACCTCCAAAATCTCACTGATTCAACAAATAGAGTTAATACATATGACACTATATTAGGGATTTAGCATAAAAAATACAAATAGCCCAAGCTGTTCCTCACAGAGCATACATTAGGTAGGTTCAATGATTAAGAATGTTTTTCTCCTTCTTTGGGAAGCCATTAAACCCGTTGCCAGCCAAGTGTTTTGAAATGAAGTCCAGCGTGTTGTATGCTAGTTACCCTGGTCTCTGTAACAACCTGCAATGAAGAGGTGAAGGTTGTGTATTAGTTCATTTGCATTGCTGTAAAGGAATACCTGAGGCTGGGTAACATAACGAAAAGAGGTTTATTTTGGCTCATGATTCTGCAGACTGTGCAGGAAGCATGGTGCCAGCATCTGCATCTGGTGAAAGCCTCAGGAAGCTTCCAATCATGGTGGAAGGTAAAGGGGGAGCAGGCACGTTGTGTAGCGAGAGGAAGCAAAAGAAAGAAGCAGAGGAGCCAGGCTTTTTTTTTTTTTTTTGAGACGGAGTCTCGCTCTGTTACCTAGGCTGGAGTGCAGTGGCCGGATCTCAGCTCACTGCAAGCTCCGCCTCCCGGGTTCATGCCATTCTCCTGCCTCAGCCTCCCGAGTAGCTGGGACTACAGGCACCTGCCACCATGCCTGGCTAATTTTTTGTATTTTTAGTAGAGACTGGGTTTCACCATGTTAGCCAGGATGGTCTCGATCTCCTGACCTCACGATCCGCCTGCCTCAGCCTCCCAAAGTGCTGGGATTACAGGCTTGAGCCACCATGCCCGGCCGAGCCAGGCTGTTTTTAAACAACCAGATGTCACTTGAACTCACAGAGTGAGAACTCACTCATTATCGTAAGGACAGCACCAAGCCGTTCATGAAGGCCCCACCCTGCCCCCATGACCCAGACACCTCCCACCAGGCCCCACCTCCAACATTGGGGATCACATTTCATTCAACATGGGATTTGGAGGGGGACACATCCAACCATATCAGGCTGTAACTTGGAGCCCTGCAACCACGCAGCATCCCATGAACATGACACAAATGGGAAGCAATCAAGGGTTGCTTATGAAATCAGCTTTTTCTATGACCCAGAAGGCACTGCCTCACCTTGTATGGTCAATTATAGACATCATCATTGCAGTACCATAAATGAGCAGAAACGTCACTTAAGCAGGTCCCATCTGATGGGTTGTTAAGAAAACAGTTCTCTTCTACCCTTGTCTGGGTTGGTCCCACTGAAAAACTCTGAAAACCCTAGGCAATGTGATTTTCAAATTTACTGAGCTAGAGAATTCATTTTAAAGTTAATGTTTTTTTCTTAATAGTTTTCACAGTGTACAGACAGAATTAAAGACCTGGAGAAACAGTTCATAAAGCCTGACGGTGAGAACAGAGCTCGCTTCCTTCCAGGGAAAGATCTGACCGAAAAAGAAATGATCAAAAAATTAGACAAGGTAAACATTCTTGCTTAAAATTGCATCTGGTAGCCCCTTGTTGATGTAGTTCACAGATACCTACGGTACTGTTTCATGCTATGCTGACAGACCTATCCTTCATTATTCTAGTCACTAATATAGTCCTTTCGTTGTAATCTAGTCATACATTCTAAGCTTGATTTAGACACTTGACAAAAGAAGTTCCAATCCAGTGGTTTTGAGATTCCGAAGGCACCTTTCTCTCATGGCCCAAAGGAGTAATTCTGGCATCTTAAATGGATTAATTTGTCTTCCTGATGGGAACACATCAGAAGAATGATGATGTGGATGCTAGATAGAGCTGAGGGGGCCATACTGTAACTCCCAGAGGTATCTACAGGGGCTGGGGCAGGGGAAGTCTTGACTTAACCCAGCTCTAAACACTTTCCAGAGGTATTTTGTGGGGGGTAGGGGGAAATAGTGCTCTGATTAGGAAATAAGATTTTGTCTTGGATGACTTTTTTTCTTCCTCTTGAAACTATTTTCAAACATAGCTGGAACTACAACTGGCCAAGAAGGAGGAGAAGCTGCTGGAGAAGGATTTCATCTATGAACAGGTCTCCCGGCTTACAGACAGGCTCTGCAGCAAAACTCAGGCCTGTAAGCAGGACACGCTGCTCTTAGCCAAGAAGGTAGGCCTGAGACCCTGCCTTTTCCCTTCTGCCCCTGCTCCTTTATTACCTTTTATTTTCCACACACTGATAGATTTATTGAGGGAAGCACTGGAGAGATGAGGTTTTATGACTAGGGAAACTTAGAAAAATGGAGGGATGACTCAGAATTGTTCAAAATGTTTCAATCTTACTCCCTGAATGAATTCACTTCGCAGTGGCAAAACCTAAGCTTTTAAATGACAGTATACAAGTTTCACTTAGCAGTGCAACTACCCAACTATGACCGTTATTATCTTTGTATCCCATGCACAAAGTGAAATCCTTTCTAGTTCCTTTTAAGTGGAGCGCCTCACTTATCCAGTGATCTTAGTAGGGACTGCTCCAATCCAGAACTCAGCCGGAACCCAGAAATGGAAAGGGACTGTTAAGAGAAATGCAGTCACACAACACCCAGACCAACTGCACCAGGGAGGTGCCCACCAGGCACCACTAGTGAGGAAAGGACAGGAACACAGAACCCCCTAATTTAATAAGCATAAGAGACCAGGATGGCAGATCCAAAGCCGCAGGGTGGGGGTGGGACTGCTAGAAGCTGCACTGAAAGGAGCAGCCAGCAGAGCCCCTAGAAGTCCCCCTAGACTCCCACAGGTCTCACCAGGCTTCCTGTGGCTCTGAGTCCTGCTTCCAACAAAGGTTCATTTTGGGGAATTGCCCCATCAGCCTGTACACCCAGTGCCTGTTCCATTTCTGCGTCATGTCTGTGCACGCGCGGGACTCCCTCCTTCCTCAGTCTACCCCTACACAAGACCATTCATGCGAGGCCTTTCACGCGTACTGTAGAGCCATCAGAGGATTGGCCACTCACCTGGCCTCTGGGGTCCTCTGGAGCATCCCGCCAGTACAGAGTTCAGCCAGTCAGCCGTAATTACTGAACACCTGCTATGTGCTACACTCATGCTAGGCATGAGTTCAGAAACAAAGAGGAAGGGACACATTGTTTACACCATAGGAAGCTCACAGGGTCTACTAGGGAGAGACAGATGAAAACAGATAATGGTAATACCCACACCAGAGACTGTGGGCTCCTGAGGGCAGCAATTGTTCCTTGTTCTTAATTTCCCCAATGCCTAGCATATACCAGATTCTAGAAAAACACTTACAAGATGAATAATAACCAGTTCTGTTTCAGAAGCACATGTGGCACACTAAACAAGAAATGATTGTAAATCTTAGACTATCTTTGCCATTTTTATTTGACTCTTATGCTTCTGCTCTGACGACTTCTATGAATAGACTGATCAGGCCAGTGGCAGGTATGCAAATCACAACTTTGCCTCATAAACTAAGGTAAAGTTGTGAGTCGCACGTCTGCCACTGGACTGATGCTAAGGCTTAGTTAAGTTCATGCACTTTGCCTGAATTAGCATGTCTGATATTCCTTTAAATAAATGTTGCCTGCCTTCCTTTTGCAAAATGAATTTCCCTTTCCTTGGGGGAAGTCATTTTCACTGAGGCCTGACTTATCAAAGCTGATGGCAGAGTTGCCTGGAAGGCAACAGTAATGCTAGAGAAATGTACATAGCGGCCACTTTCCATAGCCAGGAAAGCTCCAGCACAGCTGAGTCCTAGTCTAACAGTCATTCTCCCCTTTCCTTTCCCTACCTTCCATGCTCTCCATTGGCTTCTTCCTCCTCCCCAGCTTTCACTGCCCCCTCCATTTGAAATGATAATCTCATAGTAGGCAGAACTGGAAAGTAGAAAGACATTCAGATTCCAGATCTATGATTTATCAAAACTAGCAAATGGCCTTGAGAAAGATGGATAAATGATCTTAAAACTCAATTTTCTCATCTGTGTAATGGGTATGATAGCCGAAGTTGTTGCGAGTATTACATAGTCGAACACATAAGTGGCCTAGCCACATTCAACAAGATTGCACATCTCATCAAGTCCTCTCTCCTCCTAGATAGCTTATGGCTCCTCTTGCAAATTTCCCAACAGAAGTGGGAGCAGAAAGTGGGAAATCTCAGTTAAGACTTGGAGCAACCCAGAATAATATGAAGCTTTGTTTTCTAATTTATGGAAGAGAAGGGAAGTTGGCTAGTTACACAGACGGACATACACACTCAAGTGTGCAGTGGTTGAGTGGAAAATGACTCCCCCCAAAGAAAAGGAAATTCATTTAAAAAAGGAAAGGCAGCAACATTTAAAGAAACATCAGACATGATAATTCACTCAAAGTGCATTAGCTTATCTAAGTCTTAGCATTTCTTATTTTATGACTTAAAGTTGTGAATTGCACCAATGCTGCTGGACTGATCAGTCTGTTAGTGGAAGTTGTCAAAGCCGAAGCATAAAAGTCAAATAAAAATGGCAAAACTTATGACTCATTGAAGTTTTTAGTGGTAGTCATTTTATTCGATACATGCTTCCTAAAATTAGTTCAGTATACAAGTCATAAAATTTATATTACCTACCATTAAGGAGGCAAAATTTGTATATAATAATCAGTTATTACATTTTCAGAGGCAGGTAAATCACTAGCCCTAACATTCCTCTAAGCAGAGGTACAGACGTGACCGGATATGCTCTTTAGGAGAGGAAGGTATTCAACATTAGGTGTAGTATTTGGAAGCTCATTTGCATGTCCCCATTTATCCTGGTCCAAGAACAAAGAATGAAACAGACTAAGAGTTCATTCATTCCTTCATTCAGAAAATATTCAACTTTAATTTGAGGGCAGGAGTGCCTCTTATATTCCAAGCACTGTCCTGAGCACTGAGACTATGATGATGAGTAAAACAAATAGTCCTTGTCCTCATGAAGAGTACATTCTTACGGGATGACAGACTGTAATCAAATAGAGAAAAACATGCATCATATCAGCAGTGAGACATGATGTGAAGAAAAAATAAGGCAAGGTAGGAGGAACTAGTGGGTGTTGCCAGGTAGAAGGTATCACCACTGAACTGCCCCACTATGGCTATCACACTAAAGGATTCTACCATTTACAAGACAGAGAGATTACAGGAACCCCTAATTCCAGTTTTACTTCTTTCCTGCCTTTTGAGATTTTTTTTTCCAATTAGTCCTATCTTTTAACTGTATTAATGCTAAATAGCTGATATTAATAGGTTTAAAAAAAAAAAAAGGTCTGGTCGCAGTGGCTCACGCCTGTAATCCCAGCACTTTGGGAGGCCAAGGCGGGTAGATCACATGAGCTCAGGAGTTCAAGACCTGCCTAGGAAACATAGTGAGACCCCCATCTCTACAAAAAATACAAAAACAAATAGCCAGGCATGATGGTGCACACCTGTGGTCCCAGCTACTTGGGAGGCTGAGGTGGGAGGATCACTTGAGCCTCAGGGGCAGAGGTTGCAGTGAGCTGATAGCACACCACTGTGCTCCAGCCTGAGTGACAGAGTGAGAACCTGTCTCAAAACAAACAGACAAAACACTCCAGGAACAGCTCTCATTCTAAGTTATTGACTAAGATTTCCCCAGCTCGGCTCATGCATGTTTCTGACCTAGTAATGATGCACACCAGGAATTACCAATAACACCAACAAATTAGCCAAGTGTGGTGGTGCATGGCTATAGTCCTATCTACTTAGGAGGCTGAGGCAGGAGAATCGGTTGAGTCCAGGAGTTCCAAGATGCAGTGAGCTGTGATCACACTACTATGCTCCAGTGTGAGCAACAGAACAAGACCTTGTCTTTATTTTAATTAAAAAAAAAAAAAAAAAAAAGAACATCTCTGGCCGGGCGCAGTGGCTCCCGCATGTAATCCCAGTACTTTGGGAGGCCAAGGCAGACGGATCACAAGGTCAGGAGATCGAGACCATCCTGGCTAACATGGCGAAACGCCATCTCTACTAAAAATACAAAACAAAAGCCGGGTGTGGTGTTGGGCGCTTGTAGTCCCAGCTACTCTGGAGGCTGAGGCAGGAGAATGGGGTGAACCCGGGAGGCAGAACTAGCAGTGAGCCGAGATCGTGTCACTGCACTCCAGCCTGGGCGACAGAGCGAGACTCCATCTCAAAACAAACAAACAAAACACATCCTTTCACCTTTCCTTCTCACCTCTTAAAAATGCTTAAAAATGGGCACTAAACTATTCTCCTTAATATTATCCACCTTGAAATCTAGTAACTAGATAAACAAATCCTTTTCTTGTTCTCTCCTTGTCCTTACATACACAACCAGGGCGTTCGGCTCAATCTCTGCATTCTTTTCCAGTTCTTAATTCCTGTGAATTCCAAGTTAGACCCTCCTTCCTTCAGGCAAAAATGCACCCCACCATTATAGACGGCCAGCAGCCTGCCATTTTAAGTCTTCGTGCACCGCATACATAGACTAAGCCTTGGGGTCTTTAATTCTAGATGAATGGCTATCAAAGAAAGATAAAAAATGCAACTGAGAAAATGATGGCTGTTGTTGCTGAGCTGTCCATGAAACAAGCCCTAACCATTGAACTCCAAAAGGAAGTCAGGGAGAAAGAAGACTTCATCTTCACTTGCAATTCCAGGATAGAAAAAGGTCTGCCACTCAATAAGGAAATTGAGAAAGAATGGTTGAAGGTCCTTCGAGATGAAGAAATGCATGCCTTGGCCATCGCTGAAAAGTCTCAGGTAGGCTTTGGCTCCTGTATTGCATTTCTAAAGGGTGCCAGCAGGGGCTGCTTTCAGGGGGTCATTCATCCCACAGTATAAGAAAAATTTCCCCACTCTACCACACACAGTCCCAATAGTCATTAGAAGTGTGTTTAAGATATTCTATAGATAACAAAGTGCAGTAATCCAGAGTGCCACAATACTCGCTGAAGAACACTTAGCAAGCACAGGGCCCATCCCACAGCCTTACATCCTGGGCTGCCGAGGCTGAACATCATGGCCTTCCACCAGCATAGTGATGACCAGGCTGGCATCGGTCTTGTCTATAAGTCTCCAATCTCTGTCTTGGCACCTCTGCTCAGACCACACCCGACTGTTCCATGTTCATCTGCTGTGGCCTCCACAGCATACAGTGAGGCCTCCACCCACATTATAGTTGCCATGCCATCTGCAGATGCTTGATGTACATCATAGGCCTCAGCGCCCCCCCCTTTATTTTCCCACCTTAGTCCTCTGGCCTAAGACTAGGTCTATCACTGACTCCTCCTGCAAGTTAGATACCAGATCTTCTGCCTACCCCCATGACCTGTCATATTCTTAGACTGGAATTAGGTGTCTCTTTCCAAGGAGTCTACATCCTCCAGATGTACAACTCACTCAAATTGTCCAGTGGATGTCACCAAAAGGGTCCCTATTTGCTCCTGAACCCAAGACAAAACTGCATTCAAAACACACTAGGAATGCCTGAGCACAGGTATAAATTACCTGATTTCTAATTTCCGCACCACCTGGGACTATTCCTTTTAGGGCATTCAGATTTTACCTGTGGTGTCCCACTGCCATTTATCAGAGGGCTTTTTAGTGCAGTAAGTGATCACTCTGTTTTCCAGAGGCACAGGCAAAGTCTCGAAAACGTTGAGGCTCAGAGCAAGCTGGTGACCGTTTTCCTCCTCTGGTTGCACTTTACTCCTCTATCTCTTCCACTGTAACATTTGCTCACCAGTGACTTACCAAAGGAAATATGTTGCTCTGCCTTTGTCAAAAACAGGAAAATAATTAGTGCTTGATGACAGACATTGAGGTGGAAACATAGTTAGGACCCATGAAGCAGTCTTTGAAAAACCCTAAACCCCAGGAATAATGTGATGCTGAAGCAGTACAGCCCATTCCAATGAGGGGTGTGTGTGTGTGTGTGTGTGTGTGTGTGGTGTGATTCCACCCTCCTACTCCTCCCATCCCTTTGGGGAGTATCAGCTAGCACAGTCAAAGACTGTCCAGGCCAGCTGCGTCTTTTGGGACCTAAGGATAAAGTGACTTCACCAGAGTTTTCAGAGAACTGAAAAGGAAAAATCATTCTTTGCAGGAGTTCTTGGAAGCAGATAATCGCCAGATGCCCAATGGTGTTTACACGACTGCAGAGCAGCGTCCAAATGCCTACATCCCAGAAGCAGAGGCCACTCTTCCTTTGCCAAAACCTTATGGTGCTTTGGCTCCTTTTAAACCCAGTGAACCTGGAGCCAATATGAGGCACATAAGGAAACCTATTATAAAGCCAATTGAAATCTGAGTAGGTGAACAAATCCAGGCCTCTCAAGGAGAGAACTTCAACCAGGCTTCCTTGTACCCACAGGTGAAAAATGTGAGCATAATATTTCTAATTTTATTGATAAGTAAGGTAACCACAATTAGTCAACAACAGAGTACAACATGGTTTCTTTTTACCTACCAACTACTAGACCTTTCATGACATCGAACAGGACACAGAACTGTCCTACATTTATATGTCAAAGTATATATTTAAATTGCTTATATTTTCTTTTTCACTCTTTATGTTGAGTACATTCCAGACATTTGTAGTTGGCAAGGTGCTATAAAAATGCACTAAAATAAATCTGTTTTCAATGAAGTACAGAAATTGGCAGAGTGGTCTTTGTTTATTAAAGAAAAAACAAATACTGTTCAACCTACACACCTTAAAAAGAAACAATGGCTATTTGAAAAGGAAAATATCTCAAGTATTGCAAAGGCATAACTCACTTTGTCGAATAAGAAGTAGCACTTAATCTTGGTAAATCTAAATTATGTAAAGTAGTGAAACTTGTCATGGCTGTTTGCATTTTTTTCATTTTATTTTTTTTGACTAATAATAATTGTACCTACTCATGGGGTACATAGTGAAGTTTCAGTACATATAATGTATAGTGATCAGATCAGGGTAATTAGCATATACATTCAAACTTTATCATTTCTTTGTGTTGGGAATATTCAGTATCCTCCTAGCTGTTTGAAACTATATATTATTGTTACCCATAGTCATCCTACAGTAGTATAGAACATAGGACTTATTCCACCTATTTCACTGTAATTTTGTGTCTATTAACAAATCTACCCCTATTCCTTCCTTTCCTCATCCTTTCCCCTAATCTTCCCAGCCTCTTGTATCCGCTGTTCTACTTTTAGCTTCCACATGAGTGAGAACAGTTTTTCGCTTACACAAATGAGTGAGAACATGTGGTGTTTAACTTTTGTACCTGGCTTATTTCAATTAACATAATGTCCTCCAGTTCCTTTCACGTTGCCATGAATTACAGGATTTTGTTCTTTTTCGTGGCTGAATAGTATTCCATTATGTGTATGCATATGTATGTGTATATGTGTGTGTGTGTGTGTGTAACTCCCATTTTCTTTATCTGTTTATCTGTTGTTGGACACCTAGGTTGATTTCATATCTTGCCTATTGTGAATAGCACTGCAGTAAATATGGAGGTGCAGATGTCTCTTCAATATTCTGATTTCCTTTCCTTTGGATAAATTTCCAGTAGGGAGATTGCTGGATCATATGTTAGTTCTATTTGTAGTTTTCTGAGGAACTTCCATATCATTCTTCATAGTGACTTCTCTAGTTTACATTCTTACCAACAGTGTATATAAGAGCTCCTTTTCTCTGTATCTTTACCAGCATTTGTTATTTTTTAACTTTTTGTTAATAGCTATCATAGTTGGGGTGAGATGATACCTCATGATTGTTTTTTTTTTTTTTTATTTCTATTTCCCTGATTTCCCTGATGATTAGTGATGTTGAGCATTTCTTCATATACCTGTTGACCATCTGTATGTCTTTTGAGAAATGTCTGTTCAGGTCATTTGCCCATTTTAAAATCAGATTGTTGTTTTTGTAGTGTTTTTTGGTGTTAAGATGTTTGAGTCCCTTATTTATTCTGGATATGAATCCCCTATTGGATGAGTAGTGTGCAACTATTTTCTCTGATTCTGTAGGTTGTCTTCACTCTGTTGTTTCCTTTGCTGTGCAGAAGGTTAAAGTTTGATGTAATCACATTTGTTTATTTTTGCTTTTGTTGCCTGTGTTTTGAGGTCTTATTCATAAAATATTTTCCCAGGCCAATGTCCTGAAGCATTTCTCCTATGTTTTCTTCCAGTGGTTTTATGGTTTTGGGTCCTATATTTAGGTCTTTGATAATTTTGAGTTGATTTTTAAATAGGGTCAGAGGTAGGGGACTAGTTTCATTCTTCTGTATAAGGACCTCCAGTTTCCCCAGTACCATTTATTGTAGAGACTGTCCTTTTCCCAATGAGTATTCTTGGCACCTTTGTCAAAAATCAGTTGTCTATAGATATGTGGATGAATTTCTTGATTCTCTATCTTGTTCCATTGGTCTATGTATCTGTTTTTATCCCAGTGTCATGCTGTTTTGGTTACTAGAGCTTTGTAGTATATTTGAAATGTGGTAGTGTGATACCTCCAGCTTTGTTCATTTTGTTCAGGATTGCTTTGGCGATTTGGGGTCTTTTGTGGTTATATACAAATTTTAGGATTGTTTTTCCTATTTCTCTGAAGAATGCCATTAGTTTTTTGATAGTGACTGCAACCAATCTGTTGATTGCTTTGGGTAGTATTGTTGTTTTGTTTTATTTTATTTATTTTGGGAGACAGAGTCTCACTCTATCACCCAGGCTGGAGTGCAGTGACATGATCTCGGCTCACTACAGCCTCCACCTCCAGGGCTCAAGTGATCCTCCCACCTCAGCCTACTGAGTAGCTGGGACTACAGGTGCACACCACCACACCCAGCTAATATTTTTATTTTTTGTAGAGATGGAGTCTCACTATATGACCTAGGCTGCTTTCAAACTCCTGGCCTCATGCAATCCTCCTGCCTTAGCCTCCAAAAAGTGCTAGGATTATAAGTATGAGCCACCACACCAAGCCAGAATGGCTATTATTAAAAAGTCACACACACAAAAAAGATGTTGGTAAGGTTGCAGGAAAAAGGGAATGCTTAACACTGCTGGTGGGAATGTAAAATTAGTTCAGCCACTTCAGAAAGAACTAAAAACAGACCTACCATTTAACCCAGCAATCCCATTACTGGGTATATACCCAGGGAAAATAAATTGTTCTACTAAAAGCACATGTGCACTTGTACATTCATCAAAGCACTATTCACAATAGCAAAGACATGGAATCAACCTAGATGCCCATTAACACTGGACTGGATAAAGAAAATGTGATACATATACACCATGGAATACAGCCATAAAAAAGGAACAAAAGCACATTCCTTGCAGCAACATGGATACAATTGGAGGCCACTGACCTAAGCAAATTGACACAGGAGCAGAAAACCAAGTACTACATGTTCTCACTTAAAAGTGGGAGCTAAACAATGAGTACACATGGATATAAAGGTGGAAGCAACAGACTATTAGGGAGAAGAGGGAGGGAGATGGGGAGAGTTGAAAAAATTCCTGTTGGGTACTATGCCCACTACCTGGATGACAGGATCATTTGTACCTCAAACTTCAGCATTACATGATTTACCCATGTAAGAAAAAAATTTTCTTTAAAGGTTCAGTAGAATTCAGCAATGATGCCATCTGGATTTTTCTTTGTTGGAAGACTACTTTATTTTATTTTACATTTTATTTTATATATTTTATTTTATTTTATTGTTTCGAGACAGAGTCTCGCTCTGTCACCTAGACTGTAGTGCAGTGGCCAAATCTTGGCTCACTGTAACCTCTGCCTCCCAGGTTCAAGTGATTCTCCTGCCTCAGCCTCCCAAGTAGCTGGGATTATAAGCATGCACTACCATGCCTGGCTAATTTTTGGAATTTTTAGTAGAGATGGGGTTTTGCCAGGCTGTTCTCAAACTCCTGGCCCTGAGTGATCCACCTGCCTTGGCCTCCCAAGGTGCTGGGATTACAGGTGTGGAAGACGTTTTATTACTGATTTAATCTAATTGCTTTGTATTGATCTGTTCAGGTTTTCTGGTTCTTCCCTATTCAACATTGGCAGATTGTATATGTCAAGGAGTTTATTCACTTCCTCTAGGTTTTCTAACTTGATGTATAGTAATTCAAAGTACCCTGGAATTATTTTTTGTATCTGTTGTGACATCCCCTTTTTTGCTCTTGATTTCATTTATTTGGGTCTTCTCTCTTTTTTCCTTAGTCTAGTTAATGGTTTGTTGAATGTGTTTTTTTTTTTCAGAAAACCAACTTTTTGTTTTGTTGATCTTTTGTATGCTTTTTACTCTCAATTTCATTTATTTCTGCTCTAATCTTTATTATTTGTGTCCTCCTACAATTTTGACTTTGATTTGTTCTTGATTTTCTAGTTGCTTGAGGTATATCATTAGGTTATCTGAAATCTTTCTAGTTTTTTCATGTAAGCATTTGTTGCTATAAACTTGCCTCTCACTGCTGCTTTTGCTGTGTCCCATACATTTTGGCATGTTGTGTTTCCATTTTCATTTGTTCCAAGGAATTTTTTTTTTCTTCCTTAATTTCTTTCTTCTTCATTTTGGTCATTCAGGAGCATGTTGTTTAATTTCCATGTATTTGTATAGTTTCAAATGTTCTCATTATTTATTTCTAATTTTATTCCATTATGGTCAGATATTTGATAGATTTTGATTTAAAAAATAAATCTGGAGGCCAGGCGCAGTGACTCATGCCTGTAATCCCAGCACTTTGGAAGGCCGAGGCGGGCGGATCACTTGAGGTCAGGAGTTTGAGACCAGCCTGGCCAACATGGTGAAACCCTGTCTCTACTAAAAATATAAAAATCTGCTGGCCATGGTGGCGCATGCCTGTAGTTTCAGCTACTTGGGAGGCTGAGGCAGGGGAATGGCCTGAACCCAGGTGGCAAAGGTTGCAGTGAGCCAAGATTGCACCATTGCACTCCAGCCTGAGCAACAGAGTGAGACTCCATCTCAAAAAAAAAATTTTTTTTTGAGGCTTGTTTTATTTCTAACCTATGGTCAGTCCTGAAGAATGTTTCATGTGCTGATGAAAAGAACATGTATCCTGCATTTCACCTGTTGGGTGAAATGTTCTGTAAATGTCTGTTAGGTCCATTTGGTGCATGGTATGGTTTAAATCCAATTTTTCTTTGTTGATTTTCTATATAGATTATTTGTTCAGTGCTGAGAATAAGGTGTTGAAATCTGCAACTATTATTGCATTGGGGTCTATCACTCCCTTTAGCTTTAATATTTGCTTTATATATCTGAGTGCTCTGGTGTTGGGTACATATATATTTATAATTGTTTTATTGCTGAGTTGATCCCTTTATTAGTATATAATGGTCTTCTCTGTCTCTTTTTAGAGCTTTTGACTTGAAGTTTGTCTTGTCTCATATAAATATAGCTAATCCTGCTCACTTTTGGTTTTCATGTGCTTGAAATATCTTTTTCCATCCCTTCACTTTCAGTGTATGTGTGACTTTACAAGTGAGGTGAGTTTCTTGTAGGCAGCATATAGTTAGGTCTTGGTTTTCTTTAATCCAATCAGCCACTTGATATAATTTATTTTTTAAGTATAATTTTATTTAATTTTTCCATAAGTTATTGGGTTACAAATGGTATTTGGTTATAGGATTAAGTTCTTTAGTGGTGATTTGTGAGATCCTGGTGCACCCATCACCCAAGCAGTATACACTGCACCATATATGTTGACTTTTATTCCTTGCCCCCTCCCACTCTTCCCCCCAAGTCACCTAAGTCCATTGTATCATTCTTATGCCTTTGTGTCCTCATAGCTTAGCTCCCACATATCATTGAGAACGTATGACGTTTGGTTTTCCATTCCTGAGTAACTTCACTTAGAATAATAGTCTCCAGTCTCATCCAGGTCATTGCAAATGCTGTTAATTCATTCCCTTTTATGACTGTGTAGTATTCCATTTGTGTGTATGTGTGTGTGTGTCTATATATATGTATCACAGTTTCTTTATCCACTCATTGATTGATGGGCATTTGGGTTGGTTCCATAATTTTGCCATTGTAGATTGTGCTGCTATAAAAATGCATGTGCAAGTATCTTTTTCGAATAATGACTTTGTTTCCTCTACATAGATACCCAGTAGTGGGATTGTTGGATCAAATGGTAGTTCTGCTTTTAATTTTTTTTTTTTTTTTTTTTTTTTTTTTTTT